>NW_015630979.1:196760-211897 GCF_001515625.1 Sinocyclocheilus rhinocerous
GGGGGCTTTAGATTCTAGAGAGCATTTATTTGGACAGAAGTTGGGTGATGTCATCAAAATCGTTGATCCATTTTGCTGGAAATGAGAGACTAAGTTTTGAATGCTTACATTTTCTAAATGTGAATGTTGTCAATGTTTTGGAGCACACTAGCTTATAGATGACCTTAACGCCTGTTTCACACATACTCCATCTGCAGTGTGCGTTGCGGTTTTTTTTTACGCACCCATGTTAACGGATTAGAGCTTTCACACTGCACGCGGTTGCGGTCCGTCAGTGCGTTCCAGGTGCGGCGCGTCTGCAGCAGTGCAGCGATCGTTTAGTGCTGTGAGTATTTAAGACATACTGCTGCTGCACAAATAGCATATATAATAACCCGTAGCAGATCTATACAGGTGGAGCTGGGGAAGGTGGAGGGTTTCAGAGGAACTATGAAACTAGCCAGCGATTTAAATGTAAAGCAGCAAGCCTATTGGCTGCGTATGCAACATGAACCAGTCAGCTTGTGCCAAGTAGTTATGAACATCATCAGTTTGCGTTAACGACCTATCAGCCTGCGCCATCTACAGTTTCATGACAGAGCTTGGCATATTTACTACATTACAACTTAATCTTTACATATGCGAAATTATATTTGAAAATATATTTAAATACATGACATAAATGTTTCAATAGAAATGACAATTTAGTTTACCTTAGTGCTCTTGAAAGTAGACTTTAACCAAATTTCAAAGACACTAAGTCATTTTGAAATTACATGTGAATGTAACTCCTACTTAAATTAAAAAGCACATAAAATTTCAGTGATTGCATTTAATATTTTGTTTATATCACAGCTTGGGCTAGTGCTGTTGAGCTCTATAAAGCCGCATTTGACAGCTTATGGCTTACCCCTTTAGATTCAATATGAAACTGTTATTAGTTATAGTGAAACAGTGATAATAATGATGCTGAGGATGTGTAGTTTATAACGTGTGTGATATATTGGGGAATGGCACCGGTCTTATCTCTTCGACTCATCAGTGCTGTTTCTAATATGGAGACTGTCTAACTCTTTCTCCTCCTAATCTCGTCCATATCGCTACAAAATATAGCATTCTGTGTAGAATTCAAATGGGCCCGATACGTTTTTTTGGTCCTCGCGACTCATGCATATGCGTATTATATAGTTCACTACGTGCCATTCGCCATACAGTAAACTGTGAACAAGTGACTGGGTTTCAACTTTAGTGTGTATAAATAGTGTAGGGTTTTTTTTTACGCACCCATGTTAACGGATTAGAGCTTTCACACTGCACGCGGTTGCGGTCCGTCAGTGCGTTCCAGGTGCGGCGCGTCTGCAGCAGTGCAGCGATCGTTTAAACGTGATATGTCTGAAAGATTGTGTAACTGTACTGTGATAAAAGAGGATCACAATGCTGAAAAAAACACTTTCAGTATAGGCTAACTATGTTTGGATTTGAAATCAAAATAATGGATAAATGTTGTGTTTGTGTTAAACAGCCGCGGATCATGAGCGGACTGCAAACGCGTCCTGTGTAATAGCACAATGAGTCCGTGCTGCTTCTGCACCGCATAAGTAACGCACTCGGACCGCATACGCACTGCAGACGGAGTATGTGACAAAGACGTTAAGATGTCCGCATCAAAAGAAATGTACAAAAGTGATTTTATGTCCATAGTAAGCACATTAAATGCAAGTAAAGGGTCTACTTTTAAGGTTTCAAATAAGTTTTTGGAGGATAACATATCAAAATTTGGTTGAAATAATGTTACATTGTCATTCAGTGTAACACAATATTTACGTAAAAATTCAAACATGCTTATTCTAACATGTACATATTAAAATATATAAAAGAACAAGAGAGCATATTAAATTTTATTGTGTTTTAAATGAGTAAAAAATCCTTACTGATAAATTGTCACGCTCCCTATTGTGAGGAGCGAGGAGACGGAGGAGAATTCACGATGATATATACTTTATTCTTTTACACGGAATCAGGGACACAGGTAGGAAACAGGTAACGACATTCAGACTCGACAATGAAACATCCGGCAGACTACACTTTAAATACAAGACATAACGAGGGAGTAAATTAAACGCACCTGAATCAAATAAACAAACACAGGTGGAGACTAATGAACTAAATGAAATAATCAGGACAGGAACATAACCAAAAAAGGGCTAAACACTGGGACACAGGGAGCACATGGGGAACAAAACACAACACAAGCCTGACATATGCTTAAACCCTTTTTCGTCTTTGACCCTCATACTAAAAGCCAAAAAGATTTCATGGGGACTTTAATCAGAATCAGAATCAGAATGAGCTTTATTGCCAGGTATGTTTACACATACGAGGAATTTGTTTTCGTGACAGAAGCTTCCACAGTGTAACAGAATGACAGTGACAGAACAAAAAACACAGATAATAAAAAATAGAACAAGTAAATAAGGAGTAAAAATATATAAATTGACAGTTGTATGTGCAGGTATATTACAATAGACAGTTTTGTATGTACAGGTATATTATGTGCAAATTTGAGGTGTAGACTGAGTATGTGTGTTAGATAAGTGTATGAGTGAATAAATAGTTTGTGTTCCACAGTTATTGTTAAGTGTTCATGAGATGGATTGCCTGAGGGAAGAAACTGTTCCTGTGTCTGGTCGTTCTGATGCTCAGTGCTCTGTAGCGTCGACCAGATGGCAACAGTTCAAAGAGGGAGTGTGCTGGATGTGAGGGGTCCAGAGTGATTCTGCCAGCCCTTTTGCTCACTCTGGATGAGTACAGTTCTTAAGTATAATGTGTTAAAGTATATTATTTCTGTCATACGTGCTCTTTGTAAAAGAGTGATAAAGTCTACTTTACCACTAAAATGAAAGAGCTTTTCGCTCTGGGTGGATGATGATGATGATGTGATTTCGGGATCCTACTGGGACAGAATTTGCTCCATGACAACAGCAGAACACGCACAGAGTGCTCTGACATGCCAGGCTGCTGGTTCACGAGTGCTTGTTCTGATTGATTCTGGGCTGGAGAGTTTGGGTTACTCAAGCAGAAGGAAAGGCTCTTAGAGAGCAAGAGTTAAACCGAAAATAAAAAATATTCCATTGGGGGCAAATGACAGGAATGATTTCCACAAGACTTCCCACAAGATATCTGCTCATTTTCCACTCGCATCAATGAGTTTGACAGCCGAGTTTCTCTTGGTGATATTTATGCTGAATGCAAATAACATAAAGTGCATTGTTTGTTATTGTGCCCTCATTAAAAGTTTTATATGTCCAAAAGCATATTTGTGTAGAAATACACTACTGCTCAAAAGTTTGGGGTTAAAAGATTGTTTACTGCTTTTGAAATAATTCTCTTATACTTACCAAAGCTGCATTTATTTGGTTAAAAATACAGTCAAAACAATAATATTGTGGAATATTACTACAATTTAAAATAAATGTTTTGTGTTTGAATATATTTTAAAGTTTAATTTATTCCTGTTATGGCAAAGCTGCCATTTTCAGCAGCCATTACTCCAGTCTACAGTCAGTGTCACATGATCCTTCAGAAATCATTCTAATCTATGTTAAAAAAACTTTTTTTCAGGATTTGCTGATGAATAAAAAGTTGAAAAGAACAGCATTTATTTCAAATAGAAATATTTCGTAACATTATAAATGTATTTGCTTTTGCTATCACTTTTGATCAGTTTAATACATCCTTGCTGAATGAAAGTATTAATTTCTTAAAAAAAAAACAACTTTTAAACAGTAATATATAAGTGCTATGTTATGTATGTTAACCAATACAATATCTTCCCCATTCTCACAAAAGTTGTTACATTTGAATGAAAATGTACAACAACTTTCTTATTTCTTTGCAATAAGACATTAATTATCAAATGTTTCTAAGAAATTTCTAATGAAAATGACATCAAATGAAATTAATGTGGATCATTTAGTTTAATTTATTGAGAAATGTTTTAGTTTGTTTGTTCATATAGAGGCTTTCTGCATATGCTGGTATCTTGGCAGTATGAGACATTGTTGAGATCTTTTCTGAAATTAGGAGATCACTAGGGTCTTTTTCCAAGGAGAAAATCTGAGAATCAGGAGCCAAAAGCAAAAGTTTGCTCTCCATAGCTGTCTAAGAGAACCAACTGAGAAAAGAGAACTGACAAAAGAGAACTCATTTGTATTTTTCTTTTCTTTTGTATATATCCATGAAAGCTATATTGCCAAAGAGTTCACCCCGCTTTCTCTCTCTCTCTCTCTTTCTCTCTCTTTCTCTCCAGCCTAACGACCCTGTAACAAACATCTGCCAAGCAGCTGACAAGCAACTCTTTACCTTAGTGGAGTGGGCCAAGCGGATACCTCACTTTTCTGATCTCCCGCTGGACGATCAAGTCATCCTCCTGAGAGCAGGTGCGTCACTAAAAAAAACACAGACCACTTTTGTTTGAGTCCTGCAGAAATCGACCTGATGTGACCCGTGTGCTGTACATCTAGTCTTCCAGCTATGGAGTTACAGCTCAAAACAGCATCAACTAATGAAATGAGTATGTTTACGGTTATGTGACATTATAGTCTATTCCAGAAGCATTTATATGGATTCAGAGATACATTTGATCCAGCCTCGGGCCACAGCATCGATTAAAGAAGGAATTCCATCTCATTATCTTGGAGTGAGTGTCCTTATTCTGTTAAGGATGATGGCTTCAACATAGACGGAGGGAGAATAAGAGGCTGGATTGTTCTCGCCGTTCACATGTTGCATTTATTTCCTTAGGCTGTAGGTTGCCTGAGGACAATCAAACTCTATTCAGTGCGTTTTATTCAGAGCCTCTGAAATGGGATCGCAGCGTATGAAACTGTGAAATGTTCTCATTAAAACTCAATATTGTTTAAGAAAATACAACTTACAGTAAGTTGATATTGAGCTAGAAGAGTAAACAAACGCAACAGACAAAGCCACCACATGCACAGATACAGATACACATGTTGCTCTCTTTCCTGCTACCTTTGTTTGTTTGTTCGGTTATCAATGTGCTTTTGTGCTTCTGTCCTCTGTTGCTAGGGTGGAATGAACTCCTGATCGCCTCTTTTTCACATCGTTCTATAGCTGTGAAAGATGGGATATTATTAGCCACAGGCCTTCACGTCCATAGAGAGAGTGCACACACTGCCGGTGTGGGAGCCATCTTTGACAGGTTAGTAAATGTTAGTTTTCAGAGATGTAGGATTTTCTTTCTTCTGAGGAACACAAAAGGTGAATTTCTGAAGAATATCTTGGCTGTTCTTTTTACTGTAATGAAAGTAAATGGGGCGAGGGACTGTCAATGTTACAAATGGCAAAAATACCACCTTAAAGCTCCAAAAAGTATACAAGTAAAAGTATAAAAATAAAAATCTTAAGTAAAAATACCATTCATTTTCTTCCTAGGGGAACTGATTTTTAACCATAACTTGTAAACCGTTGAAGACAGACTGAATGTGAGCTACGAGGTTGTTAATCGATCGCATATGCTTTTCTTGAAGCCACTAGTTGCATGGTTTTATTTCAACATGTCTTTTAAATAGGGATGTAACGATTCACTCAACTCACGATTCGATTCACGATTTTGATTTCACGATTCGATTCACGTTTTTTTTAAAAAAATTTTTACAAAATTAGATTTAAGACAAATTATAAATTAAATGTGTCCTTTTATTATTGCTTGGACAAAATACTGCATGTTTCTTTGTGAAATTGAAATATAACACTATAATAATATACTAATATAGCACTTGCATATTATTGCTCTTTTGTTGGTTTTGATTTAAATAATCATGTTTAACAGCTGAATTCCTGTTATAAAACTATACATTACACATGATTTTGTAGAGAAACCTCCATAAATCAGAGAACTGAAACAAGCAAATTGCACCAAAAACTCTGTAGTGTCATAATAGGGTCCTATATATGTATATATATATACATATATATATATATATATATATACACACAGTATATATACAGTACTGTGAAAAAGTCTTAGGCCTCTCGTATTTTCATCGGTTAAAAATGTTTTTAAGTCAGTTGTCTTTTGCTGTAGTGTGGCAGTTGGAAATATCAGTTTCCAAAATTTCCAAACATTCATTTAGCCATTAACTGTAATAATCCAGTGAGATTTTTGCTTGCACAAGGATGTTCTTTATCAATGAACTTATATTTACTAAATTAAATCAACATTTGGTGACCATCCTTTGTGTTTAAAGCAGTTTTTGCCCTAGGTGCACTTGTGCATAGTTTTTCAGGTAGCTTTGCAGGTAGGTTTCTTGAAAAAACTCATTACATTTGTAATGTTGTGATTCACCTTCTAGCTGGTTGGATTGGTTCTTTTAAAAATCCATATGGGAAAAATGAATAAGAAAAATACAGATGAAAAAGTGGGTGGGCACTGCTGTTACAAGCTCTTTGCTCACTGACTATATTCCAAATCATCTGAAGCCGTAGGATAGTTTTGTGTGAGGGACAGACCAAAATTTAAGCCATTAATTCACTGAAAATCTCAAGTCAAATATGGTGCCATTTGACTGAATGTAACTTTGTGTCTTTTTCACACAAACCTTTTATTTATTTATTTTTAAGGGCTTTATAAGATGTGGATTATAGTGTTTGAGTGTTATTAATAGCTTTTATGATACTTTCATGTATCTTTTTGTCTTTCGTGTATCTTTTATTTTCTTTTTGTCATTTTGGAGCTTGATACCTCCAGTCCCCATTCACTTTAACTATATGGAAAAGAGCAGCCACAACATATTCCTAAACATCTGCTTTTGTGTTTCACAGAAAAGAGAAGTCATACAGGTTTGGAACGACATAATTGATTATCAAATTTTCACTTTGGGTGAACTATCCTAACTAAATTCAATGTCAGCATTCAGTTTATGGAGGGTATGGTCTTGTGATCTTCTAGGAGACCCTTCAGTGTCTTCACGGTACACCATGTGGAAGATTTGTGACAGCCGTAGGTCATGCACACATGAATTTTTGAAAATAACCTCCATAATGATATTAGACGCTGCATCATGAAAGTGTCCTCCACATCTTACTCTTGATTGATGTCATTTTTACATTAAGCCATATGGCAGTTTTATGTAGCGCTGTGATAATGTTTCACTGGCAGTGTGAGATATGCTGGTGTCCTCACTAATGAAAGATATGCTGCCCGGTCCGTCGGCAGTAGAGATGAATGTGTCTTATAAGACATAATGACTTTGATTTTCAAGGCAATATGAAAACTAAATATAAAGGTGGAGCGATGACTCACTGGGCATGTTTAATACGTTACAGAATATTTCCTGACATTTTTAGGGGTATATTGGAGAACATGAATTTGCAATTAATCAGCTTGGTCGTGTTGCCTGTGAACGTAAAGATTTTTGCCCTTTTTTTTACAGAGTGCTGACGGAGCTTGTGTCGAAGATGAGAGACATGCAAATGGACAAGACTGAACTTGGATGCCTGCGGGCCATTGTTCTGTTCAATCCAGGTACAGTAATGTATACTTAGACAAACACATGTGCACACAGCACTCTTACGCAAGTGCGTTTAAAATGCCACTTCAGTTTGATTAACCTACCTTGCTATTTGTTTTGGCAAATTCCTAAAAAAAATGTGTTGGAATAAAGCCAGAAAGAGTAAATGAGATTCCTATGACTGTAAACCACGGTATAGCGAGCTTATAGAAAGCAGTATGTCCCGAGTATTGCTTTCTTTAACAAAAATCAAACACTAAATTAGTGCAACATTGTGACAACATTGTTGTTATGTGACCTCAGTGTTTATCCCCGAATAATAAAAATTGTCATTTTGGTGTGTAAAAATGTCGGCAGTCCAGTCTAGAAAGTTAAAAATCACTGTTGATTTTCCATTTCATCATACTGGAGACTATACTGGAAGGTCAGTTCAACTGCATTGCATGGAGATATGTTAAGTGATGCTGTGGACTTTGCCAAATATAATATGCCCAACATCTTCTCTTTAGATGTGCAGTATGTGAAGAACATTTTTAGTTGGCGATTTGCCTTGTTTTTGATTTCTGAAATGTCTTTATCTACAGCCTAAAGTCATTGATTCAGCCTTGAAGTTATAGCAAAACCCATCAGCCACAAGACAAGATATGTTTGCACATCACACAAATGTACACCACTGTTCAAAGGTTTAGGGTTGATTTATTAATGCTTTTGAAAGACGTCTTTTTGGTGCTCAAGAAACAATTCTTAATATTATTACTGTTGAAAACCGTAAACCATGATGATCTAATATATGTTTTTCAGGATTCTTTTCATGACTAGAAAGATCAAAAGAACCGCATTTATTTGAAATAGATTTTTTTTTTTTTAGCATTTTAAGTATCTTTATTGTCACTGTTGATGAATTTACTGCATCCTTAGTGAATAAATGCAGTAATTTAAAGAAAAGAAGACCCCCAACTTCTGAATAGTAGTGTAGCATCTAATAAAGTGGCCCAGAATGAAACGTTAACATAACCTTTTTCTTTTTTGTCATTGCTTTGCTGTCTATCATCCTTCAATCCATCCTTTTGCTCTTAGATTCAAAAGGACTGTCTAATCCATCAGAGGTGGAGGCATTAAGGGAAAGAGTGTATGCATCTCTAGAGGCCTACTGTAAGCACAAATATCCCGATCAGCCTGGAAGGTACACACACACACACACACACACACTTATTTTTCATCTCACACGTGCTTATGTATCCTTTATTATTTCACTTGCATATAAAAATGAAAGTAATAGCACAGAACAAAATGAATGCTACAGAGATTTAACAGAGGTCTATCTGGATTCACAGTGAACATGAGATAGTTTTCAATTTCATTTAAAGTCAGCAACATTTACAACCCATTTTCGTGCATATAGTAAAAGTCCATTTTACCTACAATAAATACATGCTTATTAGATCTCTTTTACACTACCGTTCAGACTCTTTTTTTAAGTGCTCATTAAAGCTGCATTTATTTGATTACAGAAAAAACAGTAATTGTGAAATAATATAATTTAAGATAACTATTTTCTAATTGAATATATTTTAAAATATAATTTATTCTTGTGATTGCGAAGCTTAATTTTCAGCATCCATTACACCAGTCTATGCCAGCGTCACATGATCCTTTAGAAATCATTCTGATATGCTGATTTGCTGCTCAAATAACATTTTGTGGAAACTTTGATACATTTTTCCAGGATTCTTTGATTAGCATAAAGCTCAAACGAACAGTATTTATTTGAAACAGAACTGTACTGTACTGTCACTTTTGATCAATATCATGTTTCCTTGCTGAATACAAGTTTTAATTTCTTTAAAAAATAACTTACTGACCTCAAACTTTATTATTATAAAAAAAAAACCTGCTGAAGTATTACACTGTGCTCATCTAAACACTGACACCCATTGTTTCACGGACAGATTTGCCAAGCTGTTACTGCGTCTGCCTGCCCTGCGCTCCATCGGCTTGAAGTGTCTTGAACATCTCTTCTTTTTCAAGTTAATCGGAGACACACCCATCGACACTTTCCTAATGGAAATGCTCGAAGCGCCACACCAAATGACATAAGGGAATGATTTCTTTTCATCTCCGCCCCTCTGACAGAGGGTGCAGCTCATGTACAGGACACTACAGGAGGCCACAGGACACATCTCTGATCTCACAGGAGAAGACTGAACTCAGAGTAATTCATCAGAAACATTGCGCAATCCACAAAATACTGTGTAACTGTTCATTACAGAATAGCACGCAGGATGGATTAAGTGAGGTTTTTCCTGGTTTGCATGCACGTTCGGGAAGTCTCACGGAGTTCTGGAGTTTTTGGTTTCTCATTTCTTCTGCCTTACAGAGGTCTACCTCTGCTTTTGTACACAGCCAAACCGCCTCATCTCTAAACTCACAATCATTTTGCTGTGAATTTTCAGATTTCATGAGAGGAAACAAAATACCTTGGATGCACTTCTTCATGCAGCTGTCCTTAAAAAACACATTACTGTATCTGCCATTGGAACAGTGAACAGGACCACAGTAACTATTATTTTTCCCCCAGGCACTTAGAAATTCTTTAAGAGGTATTGCCATACGTCGGGATTCTTAAAGTCCATCTTCATGAGGAAGAAACTGCACGCAGGTTGGCTTCAAGTCCTTTTCTTTTTGGAAGATATATGGGCCTATGAATAACAGAATGGTCTAAAAAGAATGAAAAGCAGGTGTACTCCTGGCTGAACTCACGCTGATGAAAATACGATTCATTGTTAGAATTGTGTAAAAAAAATTATTGGAGATATTTCATGATGTTTTGCCTCTATAATTCAACATAAATATGTATTAAGTATTTCCAAAGAGTTTCAATAATGTTATATATATATATATATATATCATCTGATAATTCCCAGCAAGTGGTTGTTTGTGATTTGAAAGTATGCAATGAGTTAAAGGAATCCAGATGATAGTCTGGCCTCAGGGAATTGCGAGGTTTGGAAAGTGCCATGCCTGTCCCCTATTGGAAAAGTTGTGACATTGCAGCTGTACTCATTTGCTATTACATGAAGTTTAACAGTTGGGTTTTTAAAGAATGCTTGGCAAACATTGCAACATAACAATTTCTAAGCCTCAGGTTGATTCAAATGCGATTTTTTTGGTTCTGTTGTGCAGTCTTATCTGTGTAATAAGGAAGAAACTGTAATAATGATCGATTTCGTAACATTTGTATTGATGCATCAAACCTCAATTGCAGATTGAGCCAATCTGAACCAGTGTTTTCATGATGACGATGAATTTTAATAACTATTATTGGAATTCGGGAGGTATTTGAGCTGCGTAGCAGTTGTCATTAGCAGACATAGTGCAAAAGACCTACTGATTTAGACCACACATTCTGCCGAATGATAACGCCAGGCCTCACAGCAACATGAGTATTCAGCCTAAGATACACATAAACAGCATATACTGTCTATGTGATTGATATACACAACCTGAAGTTCTAGTGGTCATGTTTTTAAGCTTCGACCAGGGGGAAATTTGAATCGGTGTCATGGAAGACCAGTGGACTCATTGTACATCTTTGGCCTTTCATTACTCCAAAACCAGCATATTTAGAATGTGCAGACAAGAACTAAAGACACTTTTGCTGAGGTATAGACAAAACACAGACATTGTAAGCGCTCTTGGATTCGCACTGTGTCAAAAAGGGTTTGTTAAACCATCAGGAGCCGGGCACATTTGATCTGATATCAGCTACAATCCTGATGTGCCGCTATCAGACATCTGTATTTCCCTGCGAGACACCAATCCATCACAGGACATGTCAGCAAAACATGAAAGAGATGCATTTTAAGAGAATGATCTATTTTTGTACAAAGTGTAATTTTTTTTCTCTACGTCATTATTTAGTCTGTTCTATATTGTACACATTGTTGGTGTAAATATTCATTTTTAAGTGGAGCCGTGCCCTCAAACCTGGACTGAGTGAAAGGTTTATGTGCAAAGGCTTCTCTGTTCCTCTGCCATTGGTTTTCATGGTACCCTCACCTGAGAGCTGAGGACAGCTCACAGTTGGTTTTTTTACCAGACAAATGGAGGGTGTATTGTGTATTGTCCTATATTATGTCTGTTCAAAGGACTATTAAATTTCAGATTGTAAAAAAGACTTATATTATCTTCAGCAAACAAAATAACTATTTGAGAGTTATGAATAAATGGTGTTATACATGATATCAGATGCACACACACATACACACATATATATATATATAAACATTAAATAAGATTAACATTTTCATAAAGCAGAATATTGCTGCAATAACATTTATATAGATTTTTATATTCCAATATATATATATATATATTTATATATACAGTGGGGAAAATATATATATACTGTATATACACACACACATATATGCTTTGAGAATTTTCCATTGTTGTAGTTTAAAGCAATATGTTTGTGTTTGATTCTTTGTATTCTTCTGCTCAGTGAACCTTTGAATTGTTTGTTTGCAAAAGTTTGAGCCTGGAGCTTCTTTATCTTTCGATGCAGGGAGGCATTTGCTGCCTCTATGAATTTGTTTGTCACCTTTGTTGATTGTGAATATCCAGCCAGATCAGGCCGGAGCCGAGGGAAGAATGTGGCAGGATGGATCCAGTATAGGAATTCTGCCATAGAAGAAGAATAATTAAAGCTGGAAATGAACAGGAGTGATTTTGAGTTGAGATGAATTCAGTGTCGTCCAAAACAGGAAGTTCTGATTTGATCAAACTCTCTCTGGAGAAAGAGCCATCGCCAGCCGGAGGCTCTCAGCCAAGTTTGATACCAGTCTCTTTATGTCATACACACTACGCCGCAATGGACTGAAATCCTGCAGCGTCCGCAAGGTCCCGCTGCTCAAGAAGTCACATGTACAGGCCCATTTAAAGATTCAGAGAAGGCTTGGGAGACAGTGCTGTGGTCAGATGAGACCAAATATTGAGCTCTTTGGCATTAACTCGACTCGCTGTGTTTGAAGGGAGAGAAATGCTGACTATGACCCAAGAACACCATCCCTACAGTCAAGCACGGAGGTGGAAACATTATGCTTTGGGGCTGTTTTTCTGCTAAGAGTACAGGATGACTTCAATATATTAATTTTATGGAAATGTACCTACTACTCCAATGGATCAAAGCCATGAAGACTAATTTATGCCTTCAAATTCAAAGCTTAAATAGTGGAAAATTATGTTTACAAAGGATTTAAGGATCCCAAGCACATTGGTAATTCACATATCAATAATCAATGATTGCAAAACACTTAAATGAAAAGCAAAAATGCAATAATTTGATGGCAAAAAAGACCTGAAAATTATCTTGCTTAAAAACATTTATATATCCATTTTTGGTATGTTTACCACCATTCAAACAACTGAATCCATGATTTGATAGAAAACATTTGTTCTTCGGTAATAAATTAAAATGAACTGAAAACATTACAGTAGATTATTAGAGTATATTAAGGGGAAAAGGCTCGAGTGAGATTGTCGCTATTCTGAGCAGACAGGACCTGCCCATCTCTCAGATAATAACCCTGCACTAAGTGCTATCAAACCATTGTAAAAGACAGACACTACTGGAAGTCATCATTCTGAAGTTTCTACTAAAGCCTCTGAAGTGCAGTGCTTTAACTTAACGATCACTTTTCCACAGTTTGATGGTCTTGTCGTTCTCCAGGGCTGCAGAGGCAATGATGTTCTCTGTAGGGTGACAAGCTGTCGAGATCACTACATCTAAGGACAAAAATACATCATACTTATGTTAACAAAATCAAAGAGGCTGCCGTGTGTTTGAGTCTGGGAGGTGTAGCAAATGTCATATACCTGTGTGCCCTTGCAGTTTCTGAACAATTTCTCTGGTCTGCAAGTTCCAGATATACACCATGTTGTCTTCAGAGCCTGAGACGATCCACTGAATGAGAGCAAGACGGATTCAGGTTATTCAAAAACTGCTCTAAATAACTATATACCTATGTATTAAAATACTTCGACAAAGTCATACTGAACCTACCTTTCCTCCAGTCACAGAAAAATTGGCAAACACACAATACTTTTCATTCTTATGTCCAGTATATGTCTTGAGACACTAAAAAAAAAATTTAAAATTAAAAGCTACAATAGTTCAGTTAAAGCATGAACATTACCTACACACATTAACTTAATATTTCATAGACTTGTATTATGTTTATATACAGCTAATTATAAATACTTTAACATAACCCTAAAAAAATAAAAGTAAATTAAAAAAACACTATTTTTATACAGTTTTTACAAAGGAGGACACCCCTAAAATGAGGTTTTGTCAGATTTGTTTCACTTCTGCATACAAATTTGTCCCCCAAAATATGGTTAAGTAGGTACACACATATTTTTTGAATATATTAGTGACAACATCTAATGAACTTTCATTGCTAGTGATATTTTTTAATCACATAACCTCAACCTGACCCCTAGCCCTATACATAACCCTGACAGAAACCTGTGCAAAACACTACATTTAAATATAATAAACATGATTTGACTGATTTATAAGCCGCTTTAACTAGTGAGGTCTGGCACACTAGTTGGTGTTAACATATGGTGAGTTAACATATGTGTGTGTTATTAGCAGTCAACATTTATGGTATTTCAATGACATACCTTTCCCTTGCTGTAGTCCCAGAGCTTTAACGTACTGAGAGAAAAAAAAAGAAGAAGCATCATTTCATTGTTTGCAGTTTTTCCAAAATTAATATTGTCTCAGAAACTGCACTGAATGGAAAAAATAAACAGTCACTAGAGGGATGAGTTCACTTACTTGTCCAGTGTCGCAGCTAGAATGTACTTTCCATTTGGAGAAAACTTCACAAATGAGACAGGAGGGTTATCATCATCTGGAAATAAAACAGATCACTTCACCATCAACAACAACACACTCTCCTAATTTGCATTTAAATTGGCTACATTTATCCAAATAATGCATTACACACCATCCTGCCATCTGGCATTATATTTACTTAAAAATTAATGTCACCATGTTTTGTACATTCCACTTGCGCCTGTGTCTTTTGCAGCTTCTTGTACATAACATGGTGTAGTCATGAGGTGCTAGTTCAAATTTAAAAAATGCTTCTACAAAAAAAAGTTTCATCTGCAGATATGGTCTTGTTTAGGGATCTGTGCCTTTGTGCATACGGACATCTGACTGCTAAGTAGTAATTGTGTTTTTCAGCAATAGTGCCAAACCTTAATTTACAGAGAAAAGAAGGTCAGGGAAAAATCTGTAACGTTAGATGGAAAAATCCCAATACAAGTTATTTTGTTAGAAAATGTTTATTTACTATTTATTCAGGTTTTTTAAGGTATCTAATATTTTGATACTTAATTTCCATGATCTAAATATTCTTAAAAATGAAAAGTTTGTTGTCATTTGAAAGTGTGTAGGCCTTCTTGCATTATTATGCTGTTACATTATGATTATATATTCAGTGGCATAAAATGGACTTTAAAATGACAATAATATCGCTTATCGCAATTATTTCTGGGGCAATATATCGCAAAACAAAAAGTTGTTATCGTGACAGGCCTACA
>NW_015630979.1:211913-223179 GCF_001515625.1 Sinocyclocheilus rhinocerous
CGCCGCCTGCTGGCAGAGAGTGAATCTGCGTCTCATTCAGCTCGTCCGCTGTTTCATGCAGATATATTTTTTATGTATAGTTTCACAAAACTGAAGTCAAACCATTCTGTTTTTGTTTCAAATTTCGAAATTATGCAATCTAATTTAGATTAAAAACTGCTCGTGTTGCATGTATGCAGCATCTTTGTTTGGATCATGATTAAAATGCAGTGGTTGCCTCTCATTTTAAATGGAAAGAGCACAGACAAAGCCTTATTTTGTTTATATGAAAAGATTTCTTTTATTTGTGTTACTTATTTATTAGATTTTTTTTATTTCAATTTAGTTTTGTTATTTACATTTACATTATATTTAAATTTTGTCATTTAGCAGACGCTTTTATCCAAAGCGACTTACAAATGAGGACAATATCAATCAAAAAAGCAATCAAAACCAACAAAAGAGCAATAATATGCAAGTGCTATATTAGTATATTATTATAGTGTTATATTTCAATTTCACAAAGAAATGTGCAGCATTTTGTCCAAGCAATAATAAAAGGACACATTTAATTTATAATTTGTCTTAAATCTCATTCTGTAAAAAAAAAATATCGTGAATCGAATCGAGAAATCAAAATCGTGAATCGAATCGAATCGTGAGTTGAGTGAATCGTTACATCCCTTATGCTGTTACATTATGATTATATATTCAGTGGCATACAATGGTCTTTAAAATGACAATAACATCGCTTATCGCAATTATTTCTGGGGCAATATATCGCACAACAAAAAGTTGGTATCGTGACAGGCCTATCTGGCACCACAACAAAACTCAAGATTTAAGGCTAAAAGTCCAACTATGATAAGAAAACTTGATATCATGCTCTCCAGCTTCTCTAGTACATACAATAAAGAGAAAACAGTCACATACCTATAAGAGTTTTCAGACATTGTCCCGACGCAGTGTCCCACAATCGGCTGAAATACAGTCCATAGCATTAAGAAAAGGTAAATAATGTAATCATATCAGTCTTAAAGTATCATAAGTGTGAATGGAGGCTGACTTAAAGGTGCTGCAAGTAAATGTTTAGTAATAAAATACCAAAAATGTCTCTTCTAACTGACAGATTTCACTGAAATAAATATCCAATCACAGAATGCGCTATGCCACTCTATCTTTTATGTTTCTGGGTTTGTCAACATTCAGCTAGAAAAAGCTGAAATGGCTTACAGCACTTTTAATGGATGGCACTACTCAACTTACCATAAACCATCATAGCTACTGGATACTATTATAGATCCGTCTCTGTTGAAGTGAACCTGGAAACATTACATTAAACCGACATCAACAAAATCTGCATGCAGACCAACAAAAATATTTTTTATTAATTGATGTTTACCGCTGAGACGGGGTCCGAGTGAGCAGGCAGGGTCTTCAGACACTTCCCAGTTTTGACATCCCAAATCCGTACGCTCTCATCAAACTGTCAACATGAACCACATCACTTGATCACTAAATGACTTATGAGTACAAACACTGTCTCCTATTTATTTTTATTCATTTAAAAAAATAATAAATCTGTTTGTTTGCTTACAGATCCAGAAACAACAAGGTTCGACTGTGGGTTGAAGTTACAACAGAAGACATAGTTGCTATGGCCTTTCAGTGTCTTCAGACATCTTCCCTTCAAAAGCATGACAGAGAATTAGGGCACAAAACTCAGAAACTGATATGGATGACACCTACAGCATCAGATAAAATTATTTGACAAGTTTTACCGAAGTCATATCCCAGATCTTCAGTAATTTGTCATCTGATGCAGACACCAAAAGATGTGAATCTGAAGACCAGGCCACATCTGATATGCCCTGCAATTACAACATGGGTTGTAAAAGACATCACAGTATGATTAATTGCTGGAACAAGAAGACACTTAAGAATTTTTATACAATAGCATCTCTTTAATACATCTATAATACATTTACAGATTGAGCCTTTAAAGAGTAAATTCACCCAAAAGTAAAATTCTGTCATCATTTACTTTCCACGATGTCTTGCCAAACCCATAAAACATTTGTTTATCTTCAAAACAAAAATAATCATATTTTTTAATAAAACTGTCCATCCACAGAACAATTCTGTGCATGTAAAGTCCATTCCACCAAAACGTTTACACTTTAAAAAGTTCAAAAATACATTGTAACAGTAATTAATAGAAAATAAACAATTGCTTTATATGATATTTAATTTTGAGTGTTATTTACATATAAACATTGATCAATAAACATACATAGAACTCATCAACTAGGGTCCATGGCAGCTCAACTGTATTATCTTCCTTTACAACGTCTTTGGGAACTTTTTTTAAGCATGAAAGTTGGTGAAATGCATTTTCAATGGAGGGACAGAAATGTCTGAGGTTTCATTAAAAATGTCTTAGTTTGTGTTTTGAAGATGAACCAATGTCTTATAGGTTTGAAGCAAATTAATGACAGAATTTTCATTTTCCTGTAAATTGACCCTTTAAAGGAATACTTCACCCAAAAATTTAAATGTTAAGTAAATTTTGAGCAAATGTTCATTTTTTGGTGAACTATTCCTTATATTAAAACTCACAAGTTTATGTCCTGCAAGACTCTTCTCAAATTTTGCATCAAAAGCGCCCCATATTTTGATGAGCTTGTCTGCCGCTGAAAACGAGATTGTCATTTCAAAATCTTCAGACATTGGTTTGCTTTCTGTAGATTCAAATTGAACATTATAAAAAGCACTACTTACATGAACTGGCCAACCATTCACCACTAGGGCTAAATTTGACTGATGATATAGCTTTTGTGTGACCTGCGAGGGTGAACTTCAAGGAGTAGTTTGGCTTCACAGGAGCAGACTTCAGAAAGACGTAAACCACATCAACAGAGGAACAACTTAACTTCTGAATGAAGCTCTGCATTTAAAAAAAGCAAAGTAACGAAAAGGCAGGCTTTCTACCTTGGAGGATGCTGATGCTGAATGTGTCTTATGTGTTTCTATGTCTGGCTTCTTCTCCTCTGATGCCATCACTGCACCTTATGTGGGTCAAATACAGGGGCTCTTAAAAAGAGGAGATCATAAAATTGTTAAACAGATTGAAAAGATGTACAGGATCAAACAAATGCCATTTATTTCAACTGTCCATCGTCAAAACAAACTTGTGCACTTGACAGCATTGGAGTGTCACAAAATGCACATGGCCTAAAAGAAAAGTATCGCTAAAATGACATGGCAGCCAAGCCCGTTACTTCCTCATACTAAGTCAAATGTTTATCCAGAACTTTGAATGGTGTCGCGTATATTTTGACAATCAGACGCATATAAATCAGCTACAACAGTAAACATGTTTGTAGTTGTCGCCCTGTCACGCACTTAACGTTAGCAAGGCTAACAGACCCAGTACTTGCATTCAGCTCAGGTTTCCATATCACAAAAGCGATGACGCACGAACAACCGAGTAGAAACTTACTGGAGGGTTCTGAAGCAAACTTTTGGTTTCAAACGGTTCGCTCCAAACGACTGTGTTTACAAACTGCTAGAAAAGGCGCTTCGGGGCACTTGCTGAGCCAAATAGAAATTACACGCGCGTCACCGCGCATGTGCAGTGTGTATGACAACTTCAGATTCTTGTGATGGTGGCTGCTTTTTCTTTATTTTATTCGACGAGTATACATTTCTCACAGCTTTGGTTTCTCTGAATAAACTGTGAGCAAAATCATCAATTTAAATATTTTGCAAGTCATTCAATTCAAAATCCTTCCACTAATGGAAGAGAATGGTGTTCATTTCGCTCCGTACACGAAATATTTTTTTTTAAATATGCTGTGTGTTTACTGCTGATCGTTAGTATCGGTTATTATGAGATGGGAAACTTTACAAACATTATTTATTTATGCAATTTTGTATTTACAAGACTTAGAAATATTATGTTATATATTAAATTATTTTCACTGGTGTTGCAAGATAAAACAAGTGCAGCACATTGCCTTTATCGACTGAATTTATTAGATATTATATTAACAACATGAGTATTTTATTAGACAACATATTAATAAAATAATACTAAAACCTACCTATATCTAAAATCTATCTATCTATCGCCTCATTTTACAATGGAATTACATTCGTAAGTATTGAATAATTGTAAACAGCATGAGTTTGGACGGACGGACAAACAGACAGACAGACGTAGCTAATAAGCACTTGGTCATCAACCCACACCAAATCCTTTCAAGGTTTTTATACATCTTGACCTGCTGACTGTATATTGTAATCATGTCACTTATTTGTGATAAACAAAAAACAACATTGTATACACGAGAACGTTAAAGGGGTCATATGATGCGATTTCATTTTTTCCTTTCCCTTTAGAGTGTTACAAGCTCTTGGTGCATAAAGAAGATCTGTAAAGTTGCAAAGACTAAAGTCTCAAATCCAAAGAGATATTCTTTATAAAAGTTAAGAGTTAGCCACACCTACCTAAAACGGCTCGTTCGAACACGCCCCCACATATCTACCTCACTATGTGGGAAGATTTGCATAACGCCGCCCAAATGTTGCGGCACAGAGAGCGACAGCTATTCATTTACACAACAACAACCACAATACCGTGCGACGCAGCGCGCATGCGCACAACACTACCCAACCAGTGTCGACCCCAGCCATCTATTATGCTTCTTCGCAATAAAAGCTACCCGAAAATCTGCAAGGAAAACGCTACCGGAGCCGCTTGGAGTGAAAGTAATAAAGCATAACATGCATATTTACGTTTAGCGCATTCCGATCGAAGTTTATATTCAGTTAAGGTGATGTATATTGGTCTTTTGGGGGGGGAAACACAGCTGAATGTGGCTAGCAGGATCTCTGACAGAGTGGAGCTGATGAGCGGCGCTTTGCAACAATGTAACAAAACCTTCTTTCACGCGCAGTCGTTTCGATCCGTGAAGGCAGAGCTTGCTGTAATTGTTTGCGCTGTTTTTTTCTCGTTGTACCAAGCGGAAAAACCGGGCTGGAGGATGTATTGTGGGATGATTTCAAATTAGCCCGCTGAGTGGCTAGCTGGCTGAACGGCATGCACACACAATGGTTGTGTTAAAGACATGGTGGGGCTCGATCCTCGGCATTCCTCACTCCATGCCCTGTCTCTCCAGTGCCCGCCATTTTTTCAAGAACTTATTTACAGACGCCTGATGCAGTTACTTCAACGCGCGATTGCAAATGCGTTTCCAGTCAAATTTACAGTTCAAGAGCTCCGTTTAAGGGCGCGCAGGGGCGCAATTTGCTAGCTAATGTTTTGGTTTAATTCCGACTAAACCTGCAATTTTTCATGGCCTCTAAGTTAATAGGCAAGCGAAATTTTGTTCGCTTTGTTGGTTTTTAAAACTATTGAAAGTAACGTTAGTTCGAATGAAACGCTCAAGTTCACAGAATTGTTCTGCTTTTTCCAGGTTTGTTTTTTTTAGTCAAACCCCCGATATTGTAGTTGAGACTTTTAACTAATTTAAGTTACTGGTGAAGATGCATGTAACTGGAAAATGTACAATAAATAACCTAAAAATGATTTAAAATGATTTTCAGTGTGTGAGTGATTATAAATAATAATGAATACAACTACTGTTTTTTAACAACATGCACGTGAACTTCCACCATGATAGTGGTCTTGATAAAGTTTTAAATTATATTACAATGTATATTATAGCAATATATTGCAAAATAATATAGCAGTATAATGTGTGGCTTTGTTAATTGATATGATTCTGAAGTTACATTTCGATTGATGCTATATGTCTTTGTTTATATCTTTGGATAAAAGCGTCTGATAAATGACTAAATAAATAAAAAAATATGTGTGTGTGTATATGTATATATAGACATACACTGTGTATTATTACAGTGTTTTATTACTCACACTCTCATACATATCTACATTTTTTCATGTATATTTAATAAGTTATTTCTCTACGTTTATTGGCAGCGTGCTGACACTCAGGTCCTGAGATGGGATGTGTGTGTCGAGGTGGGACTAAGGAGCAGCAAGAGGATCATTGTAACTGAGCTAAGAGACGTACAGACGTCATTCAAGCAACTTCTTCCCCTTAGCTGAGCAGTATGTCGGTAGTCACATCCCCTGCCCAGGTGCCTCCACCTGTTGCGAACCCTCCCCCTCCTGAGGTCACGAACCCCAGTAAGCCTGGCCGAAAAACCAACCAGCTACAATATATGCAGAATGTGGTTGTGAAGACTCTATGGAAGCATCAGTTTGCGTGGCCCTTTTACACACCTGTGGATGCCATCAAATTGAATCTGCCAGTGAGTAAATTGTTTTTGGCTTCATTTCATAAATATACACTCCATAAATTAGTGTTTCATAAATTTCATGTCATAAATGTACACACTATCGGTTTGGAATAATAGCATTTTTTTTTTTATAAAGACAAAGTCTGCATATATTCAGTAAAACAGTAATATTGTGAAATATTATTGCAATTTGAAATAACTGTTTTCTTTTTTGATGTATTTTAAAATTAATTTATTCCTGTTATGGCTAAGCAGAATTTTCAGCTGCCATTACTCCAGTCTTCAGTGTCACATGATCCTTCAGAAATAATTCTAATATGTTGATTTGCTGCTCAAGAAAAATTTATTATTATTACCAACATTGAAAACAGTTGTGCTTAATATTTTTGTGGAAACTGCAATACACTAACATTAAAAAAGTAAGATAAAAACTTTTTTTTTTTAAATCAGTAAATTTTTTCAGCAAGGACACATTAATTGGTCTAAAGGGAGAGTAAACATTTATAACGTTACAAAATATATTTCAAATAAATGCTGTTCTTTTGAACTTTCTACGCATTAAATAATCCTGAAAAAAATGTATCACAGTTTCCACAAAAATATTAAGCAGCAAAAACTTAAGCATTGATAATGATCAGCTTTGTCATCACAGGAATAAATTACATTTTAAAATAGAAAACAGTTATTTTAAGTTGTAATAATATTTCACAATATTGTTGTTTTTGACTTGAAGGTGGCTAGTGTAATTTCTGTGCCTCTAGTACGATGGCCGAGAAGTGCTAAACAAATCACAATTCTGAAATCAAAATAACAAATTACAAACGTAAATGCAAGTCTAAAAAACAAAATAAAAATTCAGAAAGCACAACAACAATTCAGAAAACATTATAACAAGTCAGAAAACACAACGACAAATCCGAAAACAAATTTACAAGTCAGAAAACACAAATCAGACAAACCGGGTTTTCTGACTTGTTATAATGTTTTCTGAATTGTTGTTGTGCTTTCTGAATTTTTATTTTGTTTTTTAAACTTGCATTTGCGTTTGTAATTTGTTATTTTGTTTTCAGAATTGTGATTTGCTCTGCACTTCTCGTCCACCGTACTCTAGTGTTACCAAATGGAATTGCAAAAATATTGACTGTTTTTAAAAGGGTCCCCCATCTGCTATTGGTTGGGCAAGCAAATAGTCCTTTCCCAAATTCATGCAGCTAATTGAGTCAGTGTTTTTGAGTCCGAACCTTTTTGTTGTTGTATTGGGATTATCAAAAAAAAATGTAATAATGTTTACAGTGTTATGCTAATAGATTTAGTATTTGAACATCTAAAAAATTTATACATCACCCATAAATGTTTGTTTTCTTCCACCTAGTGCATTACAGCTTGTCTGTTTTATTATCTTTGTCATGCAGGACTACAATAAAATTATCAAGAATCCAATGGACATGGGAACCATAAAGAAGCGACTTGAGAATAATTACTATTGGACTGCTGGAGAATGCATGCAGGATTTTAACACTATGTTCACAAACTGTTATATCTATAACAAGGTAGAGTTAAGTTCTTAATAATTACTTATATTCATATTGGTATAATTTCATTACCAATTTGTTTTATAATGTGTGATTTAAATGAAATTCCCTTGAAATATTGTCCTAGCCCACAGATGACATTGTTCTCATGGCTCAAGCCTTGGAAAAGATTTTCCTCCAAAAGGTAGCTCAGATGCCCCAGGAGGAGGTGGAACTTTTACCCCCACCACCGAAGGGTAAAGCACGGAAACCTGGAGCACCCCCTGCTTCAGGTAACTGCCATGATTAATAAACCTTTGGAGTTACCAGTGACATGCTGCCTGAAGGAGAGATCCCAGCTGACCTTGTCATTATCACATCCAAACAGAAAACCAACAATCAATAGCACTGACTACTGGTTCGCCATCCTCGTCATGTCCGAGCTCCCCTCCTCAGCTGGCTCAGACTCCTGTAATAGCTGCGACTCCAGTCTCGACCATCACCTCCAATGTCCAAGCTGTGCCCCCTGCCACATCCATGATCCCAACTGCACAGCCTGTTGTCAAAGTAAGACCAGTTCAAATGATGTGGAAGCAGCAGGTTTTATTTGCTCTGTCCTTTTCATTGTTTCTGTCATAGCAGAGTACATTTTGAGATCATCTGTAGCCAAGAGGGGGAAAAATTGTTTTAGGGATGGATCAATATGACTATTTATTTTTAAATATTTATCTATAAATTATAAGAAATTACCGTATTAAGATCTGTCTGTCTGTCTGTCTGTCTTGTCTGTCTATCTGTCTTTCTGTCTGTCTGTCTGTCTGTCTTTCTGTCTCTGTCTATCTATCTGTCTGTCTATCTGTCTTTCTGTCTCTGTCTGTCTGTCTGTCTGTCTGTCTATCTGCCTGTCTGTCTGTCTATCTGCCTGTCTATCTGTCTTTCTGTCTCTGTCTGTCTATCTGTCTGTCTGTCTGTCTGTGTCTGTCTGTCTCTCTCTCTGTCTGTCTGTCTATTTATCTGTCTGTCTATCTGTCTGTCTGTCTATCTATCTGTCTGTCTCTGTCTATCTATCTCTGTCTGTCTGTCTATCTGTCTTTCTGTCTCTGTCTGTCTGTCTCTCTCTCTGTCTGTCTGTCTATCTGCCTGTCTGTCTGTCTGTATGTCTATCAATCTGTCTATATGTCTATCCATCTATCTATATACACATTTATATAAAAAGTTTTTCTTTACATTATTACACAACAGCAACTGACTATTGTTATTTATTTATTCATTAAATATTTATGTAATTTTTTTTCATTTTTTATTATTAATATTTTTTCTTTTCCTTCCATTTTTTAGCTTTAAATATTTTAGCAGCTAGGCTTTAAAGGGAATGAATTTAGGTGCAACTTCTTTGAGAGGTCTTTAGTTTTCTGACAGCATGCTGTGCTTTAGTGTGTTAACAGTCTAAAAGTAGCTGTAAGATTGTCAGCACACTAAAACCTCTTCTGAGATGTCACATCTCTAAATGAATCTCCTAAAGCACCTCCGTTTCAGCCATCGAAACAGCTTTTGTAACCGATTCACTGCCTTCAGCAATACATTTCACATCGCCTACTATGAGCAATGGTCCCATTATTATGTATAATCTGTTTGTTTTTTTTGTGAGGACTATGATAGTTTGTGCAATAAAATGATTTGTAAACTGTTTGTTTGTTCAATAACTTTTATTCTCTGTAAATCTCTAAACTGTCTGTCTCTCTCTCTGTCTGTCTGTCTATCTGCCTGTCTGTCTGTCTGTATGTCTATCTATCTGTCTATATGTCTATCCATCTATCTATATACACATTTATATAAAAAGTTTTTCTTTACATTATTACACAACAGCAACTGACTATTGTTATTTATTTATTCATTAAATATTTATGTAATTTTTTTTCATTTTTTATTATTAATATTTTTTCTTTTCCTTCCATTTTTTAGCTTTAAATATTTTAGCAGCTAGGCTTTAAAGGGAATGAATTTAGGTGCAACTTCTTTGAGAGGTCTTTAGTTTTCTGACAGCATGCTGTGCTTTAGTGTGTTAACAGTCTAAAAGTAGCTGTAAGATTGTCAGCACACTAAAACCTCTTCTGAGATGTCACATCTCTAAATGAATCTCCTAAAGCACCTCCGTTTCAGCCATCGAAACAGCTTTTGTAACCGATTCACTGCCTTCAGCAATACATTTCACATCGCCTACTATGAGCAATGGTCCCATTATTATGTATAATCTGTTTGTTTTTTTTGTGAGGACTATGATAGTTTGTGCAATAAAATGATTTGTAAACTGTTTGTTTGTTCAATAACTTTTATTCTCTGTAAATCTCTAAAAAAAAAAAATCATGTCTGATGGGTGTCTGATCAATTTGACCCTAAACCAGACCACTTATAAAAGGCTTCCTTAAGTGTAGTCTGTCACACACCCTACTGATCGTCTGTTTGTTTGGGTTTTTTTTTTGTTGTGTTCTAACACACATGCCGATCTACTTTTCCTCAGAAGAAAGGGGTGAAGCGGAAAGCAGACACTACCACACCCACAACCTGCGTGATCACTGCCAGCAGAAGTGAGTCGCCCACTGCGATGTTGGAGTCCAAACACAGTAAAGTCATTTCCAGACGAGAGAGCACAGGTCGACCCATCAAACCTCCCAAAAAGGACCTGGAAGATGGGGATGTCCAACAACAAGGCAACAAGAAAAGCAAGCTCAATGATCATCTCAAATACTGTGACACTATCCTTAAAGAGATGCTTTCCAAGAAGCATGCGGCCTACGCCTGGCCCTTCTACAAGCCTGTGGATGCAGAGGCCCTCGAGCTGCATGACTATCACGAAATCATCAAGCAACCAATGGACCTCAGCACTGTCAAAGTATGGCACACAATTTCACCTTGTGAAGACAGAAGTTATTTAAGTATATAATAGTAAATGTTCATATGAATCTAATACATTTATTTACATAAATAAGCTATACTACACAAAAAAAAGAAAATTATATACTATATTAAATATTAAAAATGACTACATTTATAATAAACTATAACACTATATTACGATAACAACAATATAACAATTTTTGTATATAAACTAGTACTATTACACTTATAGTGATACTGATATAATAAACTTTTCTGTGAATTATTATTTCTGCACACAATAGTTTATATTATATTATTTGAATTATTACATATGTATATGTGTGTAGTTAATTTTTAAAAATAAATAATTGTATTTATATAAATAAACTTGCTAGATTAGTTATTAGTTATATAATAAACATTTATTTTATTTATTACACACACACACACGTGTGTATATATATATATGTACATATGTGTGTGTGTGTGTGTGTGTGTGTATATATTAGTTATATATATACACATACATACATGCATATATATATATATATATATATATATATTAGTAG
>NW_015630979.1:223592-223868 GCF_001515625.1 Sinocyclocheilus rhinocerous
TAGGTTTTGGGACTTTGATGAAAGGTTTTGATCCACTTCAAATGTTGACTAGTGTGTATATATATGTATATAATGTATATGTTTGTGTGTGTGTATATATATATATATATATATATGTGTGTGACCCTGGCCTGGACCGCAAAACCAGTCATAAGGGTCAATTTTTTTAAATTAAGAGTTATACACCATCTCAAAGCTGAATAAATAAGCTTTCTATTGATGTATAGTTTGTTATGATAGGACAATATTTGGCCGAGATACAACTATTTGAAAAAA
>NW_015630979.1:223955-232614 GCF_001515625.1 Sinocyclocheilus rhinocerous
AATTTTGACCCATACAATGTATTTTTGGCTATTGCTACAAATATACCCCAGCGACTTAAGACTGGTTTTGTGGTTCAGGGTCACATATGGTGATTTCAGGTAAATTGGGGCACTTGAATTGAGAGGAGTGAGGAAAAAAATGTCCCAATTAACCTGAATTTACCATATATATATATATATATATTATAATTATATACATATACATATTATAACTAAACTGTGTCTCATACAATGTCTTTTTTTTTTTTTCAGAAAAAGATGGACAGTCGAGAATACCAAGACGCCCAAAGTTTCGCAGCAGATATTCGGTTAATGTTCTCAAATTGTTACAAATACAACCCACCCGATCACGAGGTCGTTGCCATGGCAAGAAAACTCCAGGTGCAACGCTTGACAATGAGCCATTGTGCCTTATCATGTGCTTTCAGATCTCACCAATCATATTTGTCCATGTCCTGCAGGATGTGTTTGAGATGAAATTCGCCAAGATGCCCGATGAACCCGCAGAGCCGTCCTCGCCCAGTGCGGTATCAGCCACGGCAGTGGTGAGCAAGAGCACCGGCAGCAGCGAGAGCAGTGCCGACTCTTCCAGCTCCAGCTCCGACTCGGAGGAGGAACGGGCCACACGGCTGGCTGAGCTGCAGGAACAGGTGAGTGACAAACAGGTGGGTGTCACCACTTGAGGACCAAGATCCAAACCAAGGGTGGAGAGACAGGCAGAGGCCACATCCACTCCCCCTCACATTCACCACCACCTCCTCAGTCTGACTGCTTGTGTCAGAGTCATTTGGACTTTTTTGTTTTTCCTTAATGTCTCTTGTTTTTGTAATGTTTTGGAAATGAGTGCCCATTTTCACCCTGGACTGAACGTTTAACCCTCTACCGCCTCTGAAGTTTGTGTTGGCATCTTGGTATACATTGGCTTGCATGCTGTCAAACTTCAGATGACCATTTTTAATCTCTCAGTGTCAAACATATTGGTGTCAATTGTAGTAACTCTGCTCTCATCATGACAGTCTGTTGTTAAAATACAATTTTGAGAATGACTATTTTGTCCGTTGATTTCACTTTGGCTTTTTTACCAGCAATTCGCTGTGGAGCACCCCAATGGTAACAGGGCGGGGACAAAAAACGGGTGTGCCAAACATTTTCAGGTGAATGATATTTTTACTTCCCGGTCCCCCACCCCACTAACTCCTTCATTTTCGTAGCTGCTTCTTATGTGAGCGGTAGAGGGTTAAGGTGGTGCTCTATGGGGTGTATTTGAGCTGGGCATCTCCCTCAAGTGAGCTTGCTTTGTCACTCAGCTAGTCTTTCGGCTCTGTTTCCCTCTTCTGCTCTGTGAATGACATTGATTGGCATGTTTGTCAGTGAGAATCCAAATTCTTTGCCGGGATGTGGTCTCCAGTGCTTCCAAATGATTACGGTAGAGTCTTTTTCATTCTGTAAATGAGGTTAAATGTTGCAATGAAAACGACTAGAAGTAGAATGGATTTAAAACATATATATAAAAAAATAAGATGGGGACCTGATTCTGTTCATTGGTTGTTGATTGGATAGAGGCAGATTTGAATGTGAGCTTGCAGTTGATTGTAAGAAAGTGGACGAAGTGATAGGAGAGGTCACCAGAAAGAAGTCTGAAACATACACGGATGAATCATTCAGATCGTGATTAATGGTGAATAAGGGCTGGGTGATATGGCCAAAAAGTTTTATTTTTTCTGGATTCTGTGTTTTATGATTTAATACAAATTTATCATCAAAAATGGTGACTTTAAAATTTAATCAAAGTAAAATATAACAATTTACAATAAAACATTTCATTTTTATTTTGTTGTCAAATATAGATGCTGCACAATATAACTCTGTAGATTGATGAAAAAATTTATTTGTATGATATTTCCTAAAAAAAAATCTTATTTTTATTATTTTGAAAAGTACATTTTAGTATACAATAATATATTTCTGTCATAAATTCTTCAAGTTGAACCACATTTTTGTTTGTCAGGAAGATCTTGAAATGTGTGCGTTTAACTTTTTTTTTTTAAAAGCTTGTGAAGTGACTCTCAGAACAGCTCTGGAAATAAAATTTATGTGTTCATGTCCTCATATATTGAGATGGCAAACACTAAAAAGATTTATTAGCCACATACACTGACTGCCCGTTGTCACATTCTGCTGTGTGATAGATAGACTGTTAGATGAATCCATATCAAGTAAAAATGTCCAAAAATGTGTTATCATCATAATCAATATATTGTTTATCGCCCAGCCCTATGGTGAATTTTCATTTCATTTACTTTAAACTGCTTACATGTGGGTTTTTCAGAAATACTGGACTACTAAATGGAGAAAGATATTGTCTTTGTAGAATTGTTTGATTAATGTGCTGGAATTTTTAAGTAGTTACAAATTTTTGTGACCATTTTGTTTGCAAAGAATTCAGAAGTTAACAGAATTATGCGAGGCTTGGTAAATGCTTCAAAATAAGAGCCCTCTTTTCTGGGGAGAGTACTTCCATGAAAATGAGAGATATGTACGTGGCAAATGCCATTCATTATCCTTTAAATATTCTTCCCTTCATCACCAGTCCCATCATCTGTCCCCGCACAGCTAAGATCCTAGTCTTTTACGTTAGCATCGATGCAGCATGCCCCATCCCCCTGCTTGCTAACCATTCCCTCCACCTTCCTCCTCAGCTGAAGGCTGTTCATGAACAGCTAGCCGCTCTGTCACAGGGTCCTGTGAGCAAACCAAAGAAAAAGAAAGAAAAAGAGAAGAAGAAAAAAGACAAAGAGAAGGACAAAGACAAAAACAAGGTCAAGGTGGAAGATGACAAAAAGGCCAAGTCCTCACAACCGAACAAGCAAACTCAGCAGAAGAAGACCTCTGCGCGGAAACCCAACAGCACATCCACCACGAGGTTAGCTTGTTTTCTACAGTTGGGATGTTTATAACCAACTGTATGATACATTTGTGATCCCATTTAGTGGTTATGGATTTTGTGTGATATCTTGAAAGAATGGCAACCGATACTGTATATAATGCTCATGTACCTATATGTTATGATACCAAGTAACTAGCCATTCATTGTAATATCAGGCCATATTATACATTCTATATTTTATTATAGAGGTTTTAGGCAACGGGATGTGCAGAAATGCATTTTATTTTGCATAATATTTATTCAGAATCCCTCTAAAATATCTGAAAACTGTGCAAGCCTGTTTCCACCTCAGATTAAAAGGGTAACTTGTTGTAATTTCTCATAATTGGGACTTTAACACTACCATTCAGGGGTTTTTTTGTTTGTTTGTTTTTGAGAGAAGTTTATTTGATCAAAAATACAGTAAAAACACTAATATTTTGAAATACTATCGTAATTTAAAATAACTTTTATATTTTAAAATGAAATGAATTCCTGTGATGGCAAAGCTAAATTTTCATTACTCCAGTCTTCACATGATCCTTCAGAAATCATTCTAATATACTGATTTCCTGCTAAAAAATTTTTTTTTTTTTTTAATAACATAAATAAAATAACATTTCTGATTATTTTCCATGTTAAAGACAGTTGTGCTCTTAATATATTTTGTGGAAACTGGTAGTTTAATGAATAGAAAGTTCAAAAGAATAGCATTTATTTGAAATGGATATCTTTTGTAACTTTGTAAATGTATTTAATTTTACTTTTGGTCAATTTAATGCATCTTTACTATATGAAAATAACTTCTTTCTAACAAAAAATAAATAAAAATCTTACAGATTCAAAGCTTTTGAACGGTAGTGTATATCTCTTGCCATAACTTTATCTCACACAATTGTGGCTATCTTTCATTATTGCAGAATTATTTCTCTGTGACATTATTTCTTATTTTAGTTTATCTCTCGCTCTGCTGAAAAAAAAAAAAAAAACCTAGAAAAAGGCTAGAAAACAAGGCAAACACTTGCGAATAGGCCAAGCAGGCAGAATTATTAACCGAAAATATCAGCTGATTATTTGGCCTGCCTTGAGTATGTGGATCAATACCAGTTTTAAGTTATAATATTGAGATATGACATCAGTGTAAGTCAAAGCAATGCAATAACACACAATGTACCGTTTATTGGTAGTAGTGGTGATGTAAGCTAACTGTCCCGTCATTATCTCAATCCCAACATGCCAGTTCAGTTTTATGCATAGAGTTAAGGTTACAAAGCCTTCATGCAAACTACACTTCCAATCCACAGGCAACCGAAAAAGGGGGGCAAACCTGGCTCTGCAAACTACGAGTCTGACGAGGAGGAGTCTCTTCCCATGTCTTATGATGAGAAGCGGCAGCTCAGCCTGGACATCAACCGTTTGCCGGGTGAGAAACTGGGCCGTGTGGTCCACATCATCCAGTCGCGTGAGCCCTCGCTGCGAGACTCCAACCCAGACGAGATCGAGATTGACTTTGAAACGCTCAAGCCTTCCACGTTGCGTGAGCTCGAACGATACGTCAAGTCGTGTTTACAGAAAAAGCAACGCAAACCTTTACGTAAGTGCCTTTCTTTTCCTTCTCTGCAGATGTTGTGGTGGTGCTAGTCTAGGCTTATTTCAGTATTTCATAGACGAGCAGCTCTCTTTTCTTGCCTGGTCCGTCCGCTCTGAAAGCTGAAATGGGCTGTGCTATTTCCTCCTTTGAGCTGGGAGCACTCACCTTCTCCAATGTGTTGCATGACTTTTGGTGGATTATCTTATTTGTGCTTTCCCTGGTATTAATACCTTCAAGTGAAGCTTCAAGGGTTTAAACAGTACATCAGTATAAAATAGAGAACATTTGATTAGACCATAAATTTCCAAATTGTACACAGTGTACATGTAATTAATGTGCACACTGTGCTGTTCATACTTCATAAAGGAATATTCCGGGTTCATTACAAGTTAAGCTCAATCGAAAGCATTTTGGGCCTAATGTTGATTACCACAAAAAGCAATTTCCACTTGTCCCTCCTTTTCCAAAAAAAAATAAAAAATTAGAGAGTCAGTTCGTATTTTTCCCATTAGGTTTTAAAAGTGTTTGTTAAAGAGCTCTAAACCATGAACCAAACCAACCAGCTACGAGGTGAATCACAATATTACAAAAGTCGATGTGAAAAGTATTTGTAAATCAGACAAAAAGACAATGGTACAAATCTGTGTACTTTTTTTAATGAGGGAAAGAACTACAGGTTACTCTTTATTTTAAGGTGTACTTGTTACAGTGTTATTATACAATTAAGTACTGAGTTGAATTAATTAACCACATGCACTTAGACCAGTATAGACCAGTTTTGGCCTTTCAAACAGCGATGACTTTTTGTGGGCGGAGCCTATCTGGTGGCAGAAAATCACTGTTTTTAAGTAGCAGTGTATGGAAGCCATTGAATAAGAATAAAAGAAGGTCGTTTTGAATTAATATTTTTTCCTCACAATTCTGATAAGAAAAATCAACTCGTCATTCTCTCTTTTCCTCTCGGCTCAGAATCATGAGTTTATAGCCCACACTTCTGGCTTTTTCCCTCAGAATTGACAAACTCGCAATTGTTGAGTTAAATCGAGTTATAAAGTCCGAACTAGGACATATAAACTTGCATTTGCGAGAGAGAAAAAGTCAGAATTGTGAGATAAAATAGGTAAATGTTATGTAAAATGTTATAGGTTTAAAGAGTGTTTCATGCTGTAACTATAGGGCTAATAAAATATGTCCCCTATGAACTGCATATGTGAATATTATTGTTTAAATCAAATTTATGCTTTTAAAGTAGGGTAATCATAGCAGGTTTCATCCCTCGTCTGTCCATTTCAATGTCTGCGTTTAGTTTCAAATGGCGTCTTTGATGACAGTATTGTATAAAAAGATTGCGTTCCGATTCTGACATCCAAAGGCACAACTATACATAATTTTCTCTTATTTCATGGATTTTACCCATTTCCCTCCACTTGTTACCAGTTTCTTTCTGCCACCACAATGCACGTGCAGCTGCAAGTGACGTAGCTGTGACGTCTACTCCGAATTGGCCGATAGGGTTAGGGTAGGTTTTGTGTTTCGTTTAGGGATAGTTGCTTGTAATTATGCCTTTTTTACTGTTATTACTATAATAAGTACATGTAACATATGTAACAATGACACTCTAAAATAAAGTGTTATTGAACTACAATTCCATGATCTACAAGCAGGCACAATTATTACCTGAAAATATGGCATCGGTGGATCAACAGTACCAATTTTATGTTGTTTAAAGTTATATAATTAAATTTGACTTAAGTGTAAGTCAATACAATGCAATAACATTACAGACTGAAGCATTGTGAATGATAGGATCAAATTCAAAACAGTGGGAAAATTGATTTAAAGATGTTGATTATGTATAGAAACAACACATTTCAAGTTGATTGCAAAATTAGCTTGCATACCTTTGAGAAGTTTGAGAGAATAAGAACATTGACTCTATTGCGTCCTTTGCAATGGATGGAAGCTAAAGTGCTTTTTTGACTATTTGTTTATCGCAGTTCTCTAATGGGTGAAGATTACTTCGCAGAATCATGGGTAATGTAGTTTTTCACCAAGAATTCCACCGTTAAATATTATTACTAAAAAACAAGTTGAAATAATGCTGGCTGATGGCTTCAACAAAAGCATATGCCATCCTAATAGTTTTCTATAGTTCTTTTTAAAGGTTTATCATTTATCATAAAAAATTGGTTCCTCAATGGGGGAAAATGTAGATGTAAACAATATTTGTTAGCATGGTTTTAGTGTGAAGAAATGGCTTACTAACCTTTTTCTGTTTAAAGTTATATTAAATTTCACATGTATAACAATGTCATAAACCCTCAAATAAACTATAAAAATGATGAGCACTTTCAACTTGTTCTGTTAAAACTGTTATTATTTATGTAATTGTTTTATAAAATAATCCCATTTCCTTTAAATCCTGCAAAAAAATGTCCCCTGTTCACTTCCATTGTTGGTGCCTAAATGGACCTTTGTTTTTTGAGGGATGAGGCTAAATAGTTTTTTATGATAATAAACAAATGCTGCCATTTGGGCTCATCTTGCATTGAACCCCATAGATTCCTTTAACATAAATTTGTCGTCATGGAGTTAAAAACCAGTGTAGTAGAGTGCTTTTTGCTGCTTGTTGCCACGGCGGTGGGCTACGAGGGCAACCCGTTACTCACCGGTCACCGCTGTGTGTCTCCTGCAGCGGGCACTGGGAAAAAGAGTGCCAAGTCTAAAGAGGAACTGGTTCAGGAAAAGAAGAAAGAGTTAGAAAAGAGGCTACAGGACGTGAGCGGACAGCTGAACAACAACAAGAAACCACCCAAAAAAGGTACCTGTGTGGTAATGTGCAGATGTGAGCAGACAGGTGACCAAACTGGGTTAGCTAGATCTAGGAGAGCAGGATAAGAAAAAAGAGACAAGCATAGGCTTTTTGCTTCACTAATGTGACTAACTTGATCGAAGGGCCTCTGTCAGACCTTCATATGTAATGCTACTCACACAATGAAAAGGGTTTACAGGTCTCAACAACAAGGATGGACCGCTGGCCTCAGTTTTGGACCAATTGATGGGACTCTCTCTTGCCCTGTTGGGTCAGCCAGACCCTATATTTTGCTTTTTCCTCTTTAAAAATTTGCTAGCAAATTCTGCTTGTCAACTTTAACATGTTAGCTAGATTAAATCTCTTGTTTAAATTGTAATAATATTTAATGGCTTTTAATAGTCTTGGTAGATTCTGGAATAATGTATTTAAATTACAAAACTAACATTTTTATGAATTTATAGTTGTCTTGGAGTTACTGTATTGTTATAATAACTGTCTATATCAGCAGTGGCGAACGCCGGTCCTGGAGAGCCGCTTCAGCTCCAACCCTAATTAAAACTCACCTGCCTGTAGCTTCCTAGTAACCGTTCAGACCTTGATTAGCTTGTTCAGGTAATAATATTTAATGGCTTTTAATAGTCTTGGTAGATTCTGGAATAATGTATTTAAATTACAAAACTAACATTTTTATGAATTTATAGTTGTCTTGGAGTTACTGTATTGTTATAATAACTGTCTATATCAGCAGTGGCGAACGCCGGTCCTGGAGAGCCGCTTCAGCTCCAACCCTAATTAAAACTCACCTGCCTGTAGCTTCCTAGTAACCATTAAGACCTTGATTAGCTTTTTCAGGTGTGTTTGATTAGGGTTGAAGCAAAACTCTGCGGGGCTGCGGCTCTCCAGGACCGACGTTCGCCACCCCTGGTCTATATGATGTTTTTTATAAGTTTTGCGGTCAGTAATTTATTTATTGATTGTTTTTTTCTTTTTTTGTTAATACTTTTATTCAGCAAGAATGCATTAGCTAAATGATCCAAAGTAACAAAGATGTTAAAGGGTTAGTTCACCCGAAAATGAAAATTCTGTCATTAATTACTCTTCCTCGTGTCGTTCCAAACCTGTAAGACCTTCGTTCATTTTCGGAACACAAATTAAGATATTTTTGATGAAATGTGAGAGCTCTCAGACCCTGCATAGACAGCAACGCAACTGTAATGTTCCCAGACTCAGAAACATAGCAAAGTGAAGTGACGTGGCCAAGTGTGGTGACCCATACTCGGAATTAGTGCTCTGCATTTATCCCATCCAAAGTGCACACACACACAGC
>NW_015630979.1:232743-247200 GCF_001515625.1 Sinocyclocheilus rhinocerous
CAGTCCCTGCCTGTACGAGACTCGAACCCGCAACCTTTGGGTTACGAGTCCGACTCTCTAACCATTAGGCCACGACTTCCCCAAGGACATCGGTAAAACCCCAAGGACATCAGTAAAACAGTCCATGTGACATCAGTGGCTCAACTTCAGTTTTGTGAAGCTACGAGAATACTTTTCAGCGTTGTTTACATTCAGGAAAAAACATGCACATGCTGAACGTAAACACCGCTGATTACGTTGATTATGTTCTGGGGAAAGTGCGCATATGCGTCATGGTACTCTCCAAAATGGCAGAAAACGGTAACTCGGAGAGAAGAATTGTTGAATAAATTGTTTTCTTTGCGCTCAAAAAGTATTCTCGCAGCTTCGCAAAATTGAAGTTGAGCCACTGATGTCACATGGACTGTTTTCCCGATGTCCTTGGGGTTTTACCGATGTCCTTGGGGAAGTCGTGGCCTAATGGTTAGAGAGTCGGACTCGTAACCCAAAGGTTGCGGGGCAGCAGTTGGGGGTTCGGTGCCTTGCTCAAGGGCACCTCAGTCGTGGTATTGAAGGTGGGAGAGAGCGCTGTACATTCACTCCCCCCACCTACAGTCCCTGCCTGTACGAGACTCGAACCCGCAACCTTTGGGTTACGAGTCCGACTCTCTAACCATTAGGCCACGACTTCCCCAAGGACATCGGTAAAACCCCAAGGACATCAGTAAAACAGTCCATGTGACATCAGTGGCTCAACTTCAGTTTTGTGAAGCTACGAGAATACTTTTCAGCGTTGTTTACATTCAGGAAAAAACATGCACATGCTGAACGTAAACACCGCTGATTACGTTGATTATGTTCTGGGGAAAGTGCGCATATGCGTCATGGTACTCTCCAAAATGGCAGAAAACGGTAACTCGGAGAGAAGAATTGTTGAATAAATTGTTTTCTTTGCGCTCAAAAAGTATTCTCGCAGCTTCGCAAAATTGAAGTTGAGCCACTGATGTCACATGGACTGTTTTACCGATGTCCTTGCTACGTTTCTGAGACTGGGAACATTGCAGTTGGGATGCTGTCTATGCAGGGTCAGAGAGCTCTCAGATTTCACCAAAAATATCTTAATTTGTGTTCCGAAGATGAACGAAGGCCTTATGGGTTTGGAACAACATGAGGGTGAATAATTAATGACAGAATTTTCATTTTGGGGTGAACTATCCCTTTAACTGCTCATCAAAATATTCTGTTAAGAAAAAAAGCAAAAAACAAAAAGGGGTTTCCACGGAAATATTAAGCAGCACAGCTGTTTTGATAATAATAAGAAATGTTTCTTAAGCACCAAATCATCATATTCGAACGATTTGTGAAGGATCATGTGACACTGAAGACTGGAGTAATGGCTGCTGAAAATTCAGCTTTGCCATAACAGGAATAAAATATATTTTACAATACGTTAAAATAGACATTTTTAAATTGCAGTAATCTATCTCGATATTACTGTTTTTACCATATTTTTTGATCACATAAATGTAGCCTTGGTGAGCACAGGAGGATTCCTTTCATAAAAATTAAAAAATCTTACTGACTGTAAATTTTGTAACAGTAGTGTATATAGGTATTTTGTACTTATTAAATATAAATTTTAAATTAGAATTTAAAAATGTCTACAGGTTAATATTAAATAATTAATTTGTAATATTTATTTTAATCATGTCAAGGTTTTTTTTAGTGTAGGGGCCAGTAAAAGAAAATCCTTGCTGTCGAGCCCTGCTTTGGACAAGTCATCACATTTGGTTAAAACTGCTAGAGGCTAATAACTGATCAAAGTGGTTGTGTATGTGCTGTAACTAACTGACTTCACTTGATATCAGCTGCTTTGGTGGGCACGTAATTTATTCTGTCCTTTCGACATCAGTTCTTTGCTTTCTTTGTGCATGTCTCTGCTTTATCGTAATACACAGCTGCAGGTGTGGGTAAAGCCCTTTAAGATAACAATATAGGGACAAAGGACTTAACTGAAATGAGTTGCATAAAATATGTACATTCAGCGTTTGCTTTCCTCACACATATTGAACCTTGCGATCACTTCTCTTCCCTGTTCCCAGCAGAGAAGGCGGGGTCAGCGCAGGGGGGCGGGCCATCTCGGCTGAGTGGCAGCAGCAGTTCTTCAGATTCGGGCAGCAGCAGCTCCAGCGGCTCCAGCTCCGAGAGCAGTGACTCAGACTGAACAATCGGCGCGTCACATACTTCAACCTCCTGTATTTTCTAACGAGTAGTGTGTGTTGTCATGATAGTATCTCTCTGAAGGCCCATTATATAAAGAGCTAGATGCATTGCAGATGGCAGAGGATATTTTAAAATAGTTTGTAGGATGCTCTTGGCTCAGACAAAGAGGAGAGTTGGAATAGTTCAAGCAGTTTTAAGGTTCTCGCTGGCCCTCAAAGGGAAACGCCTGGTATCACCAGAGGAAAAAAAAAAAAGACAAAAAAGATATTTTTTTGAAAATACGTCAGTTGTGGAGGTGAAACGGTTGTGTGTGTCCGTTGCTTTTTTCTTCTTCTTTTTTAGGTTGCTGCTCGTTAGATCCATACTGAAAACATGCGTTAGTGCAAAAACTGACAAATGCCTGGCTGCATTTTACTGATCGAGTAGCTACACAAAGTCTGAAGGAACAAACAATGAATTATCGGCTCTCTCACTCCGGTGTGGTTCTGTCATGTTGGCATGACTTTTCAGCTCATTCCACATTTCTTTTGCTGACTATAATAATACTCGTCATTGTTACCATTTTTAAGAGAATCTATTTATTTTTTTTAATCCAAAAAGGCACAAAGTTATGTGTGTTTTCAACAGAAATGTTTCCAGTTGACCAGTTTAAATGTAAGAAATTTGGCTCAACATAACTCACTAGTACTCTAGGCCGCATTTGGAAACTGTCAGTATCATTATTAAACCGTTTTCAGAGACTTCGCAATCATTTTTGGCTATTTCAACACTGTACATTTTCTCTTCCGGTGCCGTCAGCTCAGTATTTGATGTAGAATTATGTCTGAATTTTTAATCTATATCATACGCTCATTTGTTTGTTTTCTATTTGGATTGTCGTCTTCCTACTTTTTTTTTTGTACTATTAATTTGTAGGCGCCCTGAGTATCTCATTTCCTACTTTCTATCTGATATGCCTCATCTTTTCTAAGTCCACTCATAGGACAATCAAAGTTGTGATTTAAGTTCAGTATATAAGAAATGGGGGTATATTTTTCAAAAATGATGGCAAAAATACATTCAGAAGTTTAAAAACAGCCATAAGGCTGCAGATCGGAATGAATCAGCCTCTATGAAACTCCTCCATGGGAAAACCAAGTGCATACTAGCTCTCTTAGACAAATAGCCACTTAGAGGAGATCTCCGTTAAGAAAAGACGTTAAGTTCTCTTTGACAAGATTTCAAGCAGCTGTGCTAGATGTCATTTCAGAAGGATGTGTTTGACAATAGTTATTTTTAGTTGAAAGTATTACAACTAATTTATGTTCTCAATTTTAATAACTTTATTTTACTTTAGTTTTTCCTCAAATGGTGTATTGAATGCTTTCAATGGTACCTAGACACTTCTTGCCATGTATCCAGAATAGTTTGGAAATGGACCATGACTGATAATCTTTATAAAAAAATATGAATGTATTACGAGGTTATTTTTTCATTTTCTTCTTGTGGCTGCAGTAATGCCACTCATTCACTGGGTTTGTAGCACTGGCAAGGTTTTATTTCATTTAACAGCCTTGAATTCAACTCTGAACCCTTCAAAATCATTGGATGTGCTCTTTTTGCCTTAAGTTTAGTTGGCACATTAAAATAAAGTCAGATTGGTCCGGTGTAACTGATCAAGTTGAAGCCAATGTGTATTTTTTTTTGTTAAATCATGAAAACGCATCAAAAAATCGTTAGGTAAAGTGACTTCATTGGTTTTCTTATATGTAGGATGCTTTTAATTATGGTTTGATTTGATTCATTATACCACTGTATTGCATTACATGTTCCTTGTGTCTATAACTTACCTTGTCTCTAAGATGATTTCTGTTACAGCTCCTCTTCCTCAATTCCTCCAGCAGAGCCCAGTAAATAAAACTGATCTTCATGATGCAGACAGAGATATAAAGATATATAATTACAGATCTAAATGTATATTCACTACTTATTTGTCAACGCTGTCTTGGGTCTAAGTATTTTAGTTCTTTTTTATGAGAGAGAGAGAGAGAGAGAGAGAACATTTGTGTATTGCATGCCAATTTACAGTATATTTCTTAAACTTTTCGAGCAGTTTATAACATGTAAATGTCATTCTTTCGAGTAAAATTTTAAAATTGGTAGCGCTGCATATGTTAAGTTCAGCAAGTTAAAGCAAGTTGACAAGTATGTTTTGGCACAGACTTACATGGTAATATCTGATGTATAAGCTAATCTGAGATTTGGACACTGAGCCCCTCGTTTTTCGTTAATAAATCACAAAAACCCATAGGAGTGTCTTTTTACTATCTAGATATATTTATTGGAGTGCACTTAATGTTTTTATATATGTTTTTCTTTCTTTTTAGAAGACATTAAAATGACTACAATGAAAAATACTGTCTTGAGCAGTGTACTGAGGTCTAGCTGTCAAAATGTACCAACTTAAATTTGTAAACATTTAAATCTTGATTTAACAAACATTTAAAAACAAATACTTCATACTTAAAAGGTCCATTATTAGTGTATTATTACAATCTGTTGGGTCTTTTTTAGCAATAAAAATGTTTCTTTTGCGACAAAAAAAAATAGCCTAATAATATTGCTACCAGAGATAACATACTTTGAAAAGATTATATGGAGTTTGTTAAATTGGGGCATCCAATGATATAAATTGTGTTCACTTTTAATTTGGGTTAAAATTTAGATTTTCAATTGGTTAAACTGAGTTTTGGTACTCGTTAGTCGGTAACTATAATAAACAGGTATTCCTCCAACGATACTGTTGTTGCACTGTATAAATGTTAAAAATACTGTATAATATATTGATCATGAAGCTCAGTGTAAACATGAGCACCCGACTGTCTGAATAATGACATGTGGACAGATCACACAAATACTTTAAACTTGACAGTAACACTCAAATGTGTAGTGAATTATCAGTCACAACAAGAATACCGGGATCACATAACAGCACAAATCCGGGACTGTCCAGTGCCGTCGGAGTCTACTCTTGTTTTGTCCCGTATCACCACTGCCTGGTTGCCGTACCGGCTGTACCAGGAGCTCTGGCTGCGGCTCAGGTAGTTGTTGGGAGGCGCCCTCTCCAGCTCCAGCTGCTGCTGCTGCCAGATCAGCAGCGAGGTGTCCTTGAAGCGCAGCCGCGCGAAGCCCTCCGACAGCGCCTTCTCGGCTGAAGGACAGCGCTCCGTCATTGCGAGGAACGATGAAGGGCGGGCAGACGGCTTGATAGATCTCTCATGAGGGTGGACATCTCAAATGTCGTCTCGGTTTTGATCATGCCCTTAGAAAAATGTCCCGAGGCAGCAGGTTTGATGAAGGGAGAACAGCGACTTCAAACGCTTGTCTTCACCAGTTGCGCGAAAGCAAAGCGAGGCTTCAGTGATGCTAATCCTCACTGCGTTTTGCTGGCGATGTTTTATGCAGTTAGCAATGAACGACCCGCTGATAGTTGAAATATCGAAATAAAGTAGTTTTATGAGAACCTGGTCTTCTGTTGTATTCAGATTTGATCAACCGTTCACGGTTTCCTCGTGTAGCAATTCGAGAAAAAACAGCAGCTTATTGAAACAACGCCAGCGGCTGCCTGTGGCAACAACGTCCGCTTGAATGAGTCCGACTGCAACCACGAGACGTTTAATGGTTCCGAGTGCAAGTTCATTTGCATAGTACATCATTTTTTGATATTATAGTAAAGCATTTAACATTAAACTGCGCGTTTAACAAATGAGATTCCCAATACTTCAAATAATGGGTTATTGAAAATGTGCAGGATCATTTAGAAGACAACTTAATCAGACATAGAAATACGTTTTTATTTCAAAGCAGTGAGCAAGCTTAAAAAAAGAAAAAATATATTTAATCCAAGTCTTCATCATCTGACATAAAACGTTAGATAATAAGCCTTTTGTGTAGGTGGCAATATGAGCGTGTCTGATCCACCATTGAATCGAGAAAATATGAATGCAGCAATTAATAAAGATAAACTGTAAAGATCATACAAGTACTGAAAGGTTTCAGTGAATGGTGGATCTTTCGAGGATTTTGTACTCATTTCTTCTTAGGGTCAGAATCAAGCGGCAAACCAATGTCCTTTCCACGCAACTTAAGGCCTAAAAATGAAACAAACAAAAAAACAATGAGGAAAAACTAAGGAATGAAATTCCTTTGAATTAAAATAATGTTGAATTTAAAAAAAAAAAATGAATTAAAATATTTGTTCTGCTCAAAAGGAATGCAGTACTTTTATTATTATTTTTTAATACACCAAAGTAATACTAGTTCTTTTAACAAATGTTTAAAATGATCTATACTACCGTTTAAAAATTGGGGTCAGTAAGATTGTTTTTCTTTAAATAATTAAAATAATAAATTCAACTTTAAAAAAAAACATTTCAAATAAACGTTGTCCTTTTGAACGTTCTATTCATCAAAAAAATCTTGAAAAAAGTATCCGTTTCCACAAAAATATTAGGCAGCACAACTGCTTTCAACACGGACAATGAGAAATGTTTCATGAGCAGCAAATCAGCATATTAGATTGTTTTCTGAAGGATCTTGTGACACTGTAGACTGGTGCAACGGCTGCTGAAACCAGTTTCGCCAGCACAGGAATAAATGACATTTTAAAATATTAAAATAAAAAGAAAACATTTGAAACCAAAATAATACTTAAGTAGTTTCACTGTATTTTTCATGCAGCCCTACTGAGTATAAGAGACTCCTGTTTTAAAAAAATCTTACTGACCCCACTGATTTTATTCTACATAAATCTATGGTGAATCCATAAAGAGATCACTACAGGTCAAACACCAAATCAACTTTATCTTGGGATTCCCGTTATCAGAAACTTGACTGCAGAATAAATTTCAAGTGACACTTAGGCCTACAAATAGGGCATTTCTACTAGGGCTGCACGATATATCGTTTCAGCATCGATATCGCGATGTGCGATGTTTAGTATACTGATCATTATATTTTTACTTATTGTTTTCTTTGCTCAGACACAGTGTCTACACCGGACGTGACAGCTGTACAGAGATAACCGTTTTAAATACATTTAGTTGCAGAGCTACTGCAAGCGATTTTCAATGCTGGAAATCCATTTATCCTTTGTTGAAACTTCCGCGTCGTCGAGGAGAGCGCAGGTCACGGTCACTTAGCAACGGCAGACGTGGAGAAAGCCCAAGCTCCCGAGCGCTTTGGAAAGAAGGAGAAAGCGGCGCAAATGGCGTTTTCCCACACGTTTTTAGGCACGACATGTGAACGGCCCCAAAATCTGTCTAAACTGGACGCGACAAAGCGACCGTTGCATATCATTTGAACTTTGTGTCAGTACATCATAAAGAGAACACTGCATCAGTTTACTGTCGGGATTTGTCGTGTCGCGCCGCATTCAGTTTAGTCAGTCACACAGCATCACTGATTATAATGGGTTCTATTGTATTTTGTCGCGTCGCTCGCGTCCAGTGTAGACGCGGTGAGAGCCACGCAGATGCACGTGAACACATTTCTGTTCACTTCTGCGTCTATTTGTGCCTGAAATACTGTGCTCTGCAAGTATCCTTGTAAACACAGATGCTTATGGCTTAGGTGAAGGTAAACAACTGAGAAAGAAAATGGAATGCCGAACAGTATATTGGTTCACAATCACAGCAGTTTAATGTTCCAGTTGCTTTCTGTATCATGAATGTTAATCAAACAATAAAACACAAAAAAAATCCCTTTTGTAGCTTTAACACAGATTTGTTAGATTTAATTTATGCAGTGAAAACTATGCAGTGTTATTTTACATTTGATTATTCAATTTCTGTACCTGAATACTGTTAGACTTACCTGAAAAATATAAAGCACTGCTTATTTCATTTGTATCTTTGTTCTGTTATTTATCTATGCTTGTAATTTGTTTATTTCCTATGCTGATTTACTCGCCTACAAAATCACCCCAATCATAATTGTTTTTCCAAATAGAGCTATATTGAAGTCATCAGATTTTTTTTTCATATTGCAATGTGAGTTTTTTCCAATATCGTGCAGCCCTAATTTCTACAATGACCCTCACTGGTATTAAAATATGAGAGACAGTCTATGAGATAGTGAAGTATGGTTTAGCAAAATCATACCAATGGCTCGCTCAATCTTCCCCATGACTTGGTTATTGGGAATGGCCTTCCCAGATTCATACTCTGCAATGATTTGCGGCTTCTCATTGATTTTCTGCAAGAAACACACAATTATATATAAATAAATGCACATGAGTGGGTAAATTAGAGATGAATCATACAGTAAATCTGTAAAATACTCACAGTTGCCAGATCTTTCTGGGTGAGGCCTTTATTCTGCCGGCCCAGCTGGATCACCTTCCCTACTTCCAGAGGCACTCTCTGATGGCTGAGCTCCTCTGTCTCTCTGTCCAGCTTGGCTGTGTTCTTGGTCACAACATGCTGTTTGTTTTGTCCAGCAGCCCCTTCGAAGAAGAAATTGTTCATTTAATTCCAGTTGGAAAATACATACGAAAAGGTTTAAATGTTCTTACATTTCTTCGATGTTTCGACGGCTTCTCCTTTCCTCTGAGCAGAAAGTATAGCCTGAAACAAAAGTACTGTTTGTGTTATGTAAAGCTAACATCCGTGAACAGCTTTTATTAGGCTTCCATCACCTTTCGTACCCGGACTAATTCGGCGATAATATTTCTGCTGCATTTATTCCCAGATCGATATTTTAAATTTTATGACAGATTAAAGACATTTAGCACATTATTCGAGGCGAAACACTTAAAAGCTGGTCACAGCAACAATGTGTTTGCCAAACGTGAACTAATAGCGTCAGCAAACTATGTAACGTTAGCAGATGGCAAAGGTATGGAAATACCTGCTTAGACTTTGACTGTGCAGCCGATCCCTTCTTCCTTAAAACAGTCACGGTATCCCAGTCACTCTCTGCCATGTTGTCGACAATTATTTGCAGAACTGTTAGATTTTTAGGCAACAACAGGGCGTTCAAATTGTCTGGCACGTCCCTGCTCTTTATGCTAGTGAACTAAACCGGATATACGTCAGGGTATGGCACATGTCAACAAGCCCCTGTAACGCAGTTTATTGAACAACTGAATTTAAGACAGATTAAAACACAATTGCTTTCTTTGCATATATTTTTAATACACATACACACAATACGATACAGGTTAATGCACGTTATGAATTATCAAAGCTTTTAATTTGCCCTGCATGGCATCTGACGCAACAATATAAAGGAATGACGAAGGTTTTTTTTTCTTTTCATTACAAATTATACTTAAATTATATGAAAAAAAATTATTCATTTATTTGTTTGTTTATCTGTTTTTTTTTTAGAATGGTTCAAAGAGCATATTTTGCTTCAGTGGATCTATCTATCTATCTATCTATCTATCTATCTATCTATTTGGCCAAAAGGTCAGTGGTCACAACACATGGTTAATGTCAAAAAAGTAGGTAACACTTTATTTTGATGGTCCCTTTTGAACATTCTACTGACAATAAGTAACACTGCACCTACATGTCAACTACCTCTCATTAGAGTATTAGTTGTCTGTCTTTATTGTGATGGTTTCCCAACAGACATTCTACTGACTATAAGTAACTTTGCAAGAACATGTCAACTTAATCTAACCCTAACCCTACCGGTCTACAAACACTACTACCACTATAGTGAGACTTCGTAGATATGTAGGTGCAACGTTACTTATAGTCAACAGAATGTGCTAAAGGCACCATCAAAATAAAGTGAAACCAAAACGTTTTTTATGCTCTTAAAACACTCTTTCTTTTCAGGTAAAATATGTTCTTTGTTCATCATATTGTCAATAAATATATCTTTGGAATTTAGGGATTCATTTACATTTGTAAATTAGTTGGTTCAGGCAAACATTACATTTAGATATACATTTCATAATAATTATATTAATACTTGTCAATTAATATGCAGAGTTTACACTTGATGCAGAGTTTACACTAAATGTAGGCTAATCTTCAGTCGGAGGGTTTGATTTTGGCCCGTGTCCTCTCTGTAAATAATAGGTGAAAATAAAGTCTAATAATAAAATAGATAAAGGCATGTCTGCTGGAGTTGTATTTATTACTTATGTTGATGTAAAATTTGCCTGAACCTACACATTCAGAGTTTAACTGAATCATTTTATTACATTCCAAATAAATATTTATTGACTGAAACTAGACAAAGAACATGAAAACAGATCATTTTAAAACTACAGATCAATATGTAGGCTATTTCCTTAAACTCTTATTTATTTATAATTATTTATTATTGTTTATTTGTTCATTCATTCATCCATCAGTTTTTCATCATGTGTTAAGGTTGTGTAACTGTTCTTAACGAACAATAGTATTTTTGTTTGACCGAATTTGACTTTAATACCTTTAAGAATTTTGCTCAAAGAAACTCTATAAAATGTATGAAGCTTATTAAACAAAAAATCAACGCTGTGTCAATAGTGGGCAGTCTTTACATGTGTGTGTATGTAGGTCACAAGAGCATTGCTGGGTTTCTAATAGTAGGTAGCATGAACATGGACTCAGAGACTGACCCCTGCTGGTATTTATAGACTGCTGAGTCAGGGTCAGGAACTGGCAGATCACTGCTATAATGGGGAGACTGTCATCGACAGCTGCTGAGATATTAAGCAACCATCTCAATAAAAGCTTGATCTCTGCTGTTGCACATTTATATGAACATGCAGTAATTTGATCACATCAACTTTCAATAAAGTAATGATTTTCTTCATCTCTCTGTCTCTCATTTTCCATCTGCAGATCATAAAAGCTTTTGATATAATCTTGAGATTTTCTTGATATTGTTTAATGTTATAATGTACAAAGTTGTCATCATGTTCCATAAAATGTATTTTATTCATATCACATCCGTTGCAAGTGTTTATCTCTGCATTTTTAGGCATGAAGAATCCAAAACACACACCCCCACACACACACTCGCTTGCATACATACATATTCACATGTTTTAAGTTGACACAAAATTAATAAATTCTGTTCATAAAAGATGTAGAACTTGTTTGATTTATGTATCTTTTTTCCCCAATCTGTACAACACTATAAGATGTTTGGTTTACAATAATCATGTATACAATTAATTGAAGAGATTCATTTATTTCCAGAAGGCCCATACCATACATAACACTGCTGTGGAAATCATACAAAATGGCACATCTGAGGCTTGCAGCGATTGGAATTAAACAACATAAAATTTCATATAAACAACATTGCAATTTTTGGTAATAGTGAAAAATGTGCTTGAAATGTTCAGTTTGAATGCTTAAGTAGTTATATTAATATAAATGTGATGCATTCAGAGTATCATGAAATGTCAGTACAATTGTATTTAAACTCCAGCCACCCAAAACGGTCTATAAAATCCCGAATTATCTGCGGTGGTTTCATTTACAACTTTTTCTCAAATGCATTGTAAATAGTCTGAAAATTATATACAATTCCAAGAAAATAGAAATCTGAAATGACTCATTATTCTGCTTGATATAGTCCCTGAGCAGATGTTTCGCTCACTTACTGTGATCAGTAAAATCCATCAGCCGATTGATATAAATCACACATACTGATTTGGCCTTCATCAATGTTAGCAATAAAAAATACTTGCATCAACATCCTTTCTTTTAAAGCGAAAGGAAAAACTGTGCACCTGATGCTTTTCCAAAGCATTTCTCCAAACTTTATATTGCTTTGGCAGAAATGGAAGAAGAAATGGTCAGATCAAGCTTATGGATGTGTGCTGCTTAGGTTAATGTTTTTAGAAAAGTACATGTTTCTATCGCACGCTTTTAGAATAGATGTAGGGCACTTAAACTGAACTGAAAAAAAAATTTATTTTGAAATCCCTCAAAAGACAGGTACTGATCAGTAGAGGGGGCTCCAGTTGAATGTTCCTATGGATATTAGAGTCTGGCAAGTGTTGGAAGACAGCCACACCATCTCCACTAAACTGTAATGAAGGAATCCTAAGGCAAAGCCACATCCGACATCTGTCAGATGGTGGCGACCCAGCAACACACGGGACATGCCAACTAGGACTGCCCATAACACAAGCAAAATACGCAGGGGAACTGCAAGCACCAAGTGTGCCAACAGGAATTTAGATACCATGACTGCTCGGCTTGCATGGGCTGCCGGGAAAGAATAGATGTCCATGGCCAGGTAGTCGAGGAAACTGGGCGCCATTTCCCATGGCCCTTTGCGCTTCACCAACTTCTGCATGCCTGCTACAGTCATCACATCCAGTAAGAGAGCTGTAAAGCAATGATATTTACATTTACGTTATTAAAGCAATAGCAAACTCACAAGAATGTTTATGGCTGACATTTGGCCACAAGTCATCACACCTGTCATGATATACAGCTATAACACACTCTTGCGAGTGTTATATTGCTTTTACATAACAAATAAGTAGAAAAATCAAGGAATGTTCCAAAGTCCCTCTACTTTCTTATGTCACAGATTCAAATTTGTTGTTGCTAGTTCAAAAGCTGTGTCCAATGTATCTCTATTACTAATTTGAAAACATCACATTAGAACTAATGAAACGACTTGAGCTGTTTGTGACAAGAAAAAATCAGAGCCACTTTAAGGCGAGCCTCCAAGTTTGGGCAAAAAAAAAATGTAAAGGTGTGGTGAAACTTTTTGTAAAACTTTGCGGGTTAAAAATCTATGCAATGAATAGCTCACAGAAAGTCACTTTCAAACCAAGATGCTTTCGGATGATCAACGTGGCAAATTCATGAAAACTTAAAACCTGTCACGCCCCTGGACTCTTTGTGTTGTGTTTTCCCTCCCCAGGTGTGCTGTGTTCCCTTTAATTAGTCATTCCTTGCACCTGTGTTTTCCCAATCGCCCAGTGTTTAAAAGCCCCAGTCCTTTCAGTTAGTGTTTGGCAACTCCTACTAATGCGCTACTTGTAGAAACTAAAGAATTACCACTATACTTAAGACGGATAAAGCTGTCACTGACATACTGGGTTAAGTTAAAAGGATCTGGGAAAGAACAACCGGCTACAGAGGTCTTATGTGATTGCTGGGAGTATTTGCAAGAACGAAAAGGTAAAGGATTCGGTTGGAATATTAATACAGTAGTGAAAGAATATGGTTTAAAGAGATTTGAGTACGGCCCAAATATGGTATGGGGTAATGTTCCTCCATGGATATTTCCAGTTCCCAATGTAGACTTGAAACTTTTAGAACTAAAGAAAGAATGGACTGAAAGGAACGCTGATAATATTGGATATTTGGTTCAGGAATATGTTAAGCAGAACTACTATCAGTATATACCAATATTCACTGATGGATCTAAAGATTCAAGGAATGATCATGTAGGAGTAGGAGTGTACATACCAGAGTTTGATGTAACCATATGCAAAAGAATTAATGACAAATTATCTGTATTTACAGCTGAAGTAGTAGCCATAATTTTAGGATTAAAATGGGTAGAAAAAGTAAAACCTCAAAGAGTTATTATCTGTTCGGACTCTGTTGCAGCTCTTAATAGTTTGAATTCAACTGAAACAATAAGAGAGGATTTATATAAAGAGATATCCATGATAATGTTAAATATAGAGAGAATTGGAATTAATCTTCAGTTTTGTTGGGTTCCAGCTCATACTGGCGTGGAGGGCAATGAGATAGCAGATTTGACTGCAAAGAATGCACTGAAATTAAAGGACGAGGAAATAATGAAAGTCCCATTTGGTAAAGGTGAGGCCAAATCATTAATTAAAACAAAAGTGAGAGAATCATGGCAAAAGTGGGACATAGATAACAAAGGGCGATATTATTATAATATTCAGAAATCGATTAACGTCAAGGCTTTTAAAGGGAAATGCAGAAGAGAAGAAGTGATTATATCAAGATTAAGACTTGGACATACTGGTTTAAAATCAACCCTGTTTTTAATGGGAAAATGCATATCAGATAATTGTGATGACTGTAATGTTCCAGAAAATGTGGAGCATATCATTATGAGGTGTAAAAAATATAATGCAGAAAGGAGGATCTTGCAAGATAAGATATATGAGTTGGAACAAGAATGGAGTTTGAAGGGGATTTTGGGGGCAGATGAGAAAATGTGGGAATGTAGCAAGGCTCTCTTTAATTTTCTTAAAGATACAGGGTTAGAGCACAGCATACAGGAAATGGGAATTTATAAAAAAAAAAAATTTTG
>NW_015630979.1:247507-261797 GCF_001515625.1 Sinocyclocheilus rhinocerous
AGAGAGAGTTAGTGTTTGTCGGTCCTCGAACGTCATTCCATGTGTTCCTGTGTCTCCTACGTTCCCCGTGTGATCATTAAAGACTGTGAATTGAAGTTATCTCCGTGTTTCCTCGTTCCTCGCTCCTTGCCTCCCGAGAAGTGTGACAGAAGGACCGACCAAAACCGTTACCTCCGTTTGTACCCTCCGTTTTTTTTCCGTTTTTCTCCCAGTGTTTTTCTTTCCGTTGTGTCCCCATGGGATCCCTTCATCATCACTGTCAAAACGAGGAGGAGAGACCTCGGAATACCCAGTTCAGCCCAGGAAGGGCTCCTGATCCCCAGTTCAGCCCAGGAAGGGCTCCTGATCCCCAGTTCAGCCGCCTGGGTCCCACCTGGCACCACCTGCTCCAAGTCCCTCCTGTCTCCTCCCTAGCTCCTCTCCTTCATCACCTCCCTGGTCTCTGTCTGCCGACCCCCTCCCGGGTGTCCGCCCTCCTCCTGCTCCTCCTCCCTAGTTCTCACCCACTCCCCTCCCCATGTTGTTTCTACGGTGCGAGGACGCACCTTCCGGGAGGGGGGAGTAATGTCACGCCCCTGGACTCTTTGTGTTGTGTTTTCCCTCCCCAGGTGTGCTGTGTTCCCTTTAATTAGTCATTCCTTGCACCTGTGTTTTCCCAATCACCCAGTGTTTAAAAGCCCCAGTCCTTTCAGTTAGTGTTTGTCAGTCCTAAAACGTCATTCCATGTGTTCCTGTGTCTCCTACGTTCCCCATGTGATCATTAAAGACTGTGAATTGAAGTTATCTCCGTGTTTCCTCGTTCCTCGCTCCTTGCCTCCCGAGAAGTGTGACAAAACCATGGCAAAATCTGCATGAGGAAATCTTTCGCCCTCACTTGAAATTCCTGATCACATGGATTTCCACTGAAATGACGTTGCTCATGAACATTTGCAGACAAATGTGAAAACACCTTAACGCTGTGGAGCACTGTAGAGGAGACAAAAGTACCTTTTTTGCGGATGTCAATGGAGGACAGACTAGTATGGTGAATAAATTGTTTTTGAGAGGAAAGAGCTTCTCTTAATGAATATTTGCCATTAAACATTTGTTTAAACATTGATTAATCCATTTTTAGGCTTTATAAAAAATAAATAAAAAAAACCTAGAATATTATAAGAGAAGTTTTGTGACAAGTAGCACACATAATCCAAGCTTACCTTTAAGTTTTCTCCATGGTAGAGCTCAAGAGGTTGGTATCATCCCATAATAATAGGAACATCTTTGGCAAGACTGATATTTCAAGGTTTATATTTGACACATGCGCAAAGCGCAAGACTGCACTAGTAAGTGTAATCAAGCTTGAAATCGTGATCACCAAAGAGACTGCTATAAAATAAAGATGTACAACACAAAACTGACTCAATCACTTCAGAGAAATTGATTAAACCACTGGATTACTTTTACATTACAATTATGAGTTTTTTGGAGCTTCAAATTTTTGGTCACCATTCACTTGCATTGTTTGGACCTACCACGCTGAAATACTTTACTTCAAATGTGTTCTGAGAGCAAATAAAGTCATGCATCTGGGATGGCATGAGGGTGAGTAAATTATGAGTGATTATACATTTTTGGGTTTCAGTTTCAATTTAGTTTTGTTAAAAGAAAGTGAAATTAAAGGAATAGTGAAAATAATAAATTCCAGAGTAGCTTTTCATTATGTTTGAGTGTAATGAGTCACATGCGGCTGTCAGTCAGAACACATATCCTTGTATTCCCTCATCCACTGACCTACAAACCCAACAGCATCCTCATAAGCTGCAAAAAAACCTGTGATTTCAAAATTATCAAAATCGTATGTGCTTGACCTGATCACCATTACAATTTTACTCAGTCATTCTATTTTCATTCTCAATTGTGTACGATTTGAATGTCGTTTTAATAAAATAATTAATATGTAAACAGTGGGACAAAAAATCTACATTTGCATTTAAATTCTTGTCCAGCTTTCAGATAGAGCTGATCAAATACACAGAAAGTCAAAATTGCATGTAGGATACCCAACACTGAAATGATCCTGAATTTATTTATTTACACTGTCCTAAAAATGATCCTAAAGTCAGTACATAAAACGAGAATATACTGTCTCTGGCACTATGGTGGTATGGTTTACAAGGAGACATTTCTCAATCATAGTAGGCTAGCCTATATGTGTGACCAAAATAGTGATGTTTTTATAGCCACACACATTTTCAGAATAACATTCGGACGTTCTCCAGAGCGCCAGTGTTTTACTCCTTATCAGAAATGCGTTAAAACTCACCTAGCAGCAAATTGACCAAAACCTCTTGACCGACCAACGTGTTGCTTCTCGTGAGACACACAATTGTGCCGAAGATCCACGGAATGCCATGGCCAGTGAGCGCGAGGAGCTTGACCATAGAGCGCACGCTTCCCCACGACGATGTGCTGTGCGCGCACACGCCGAGCCGTTTAGACATGCAGATATCAATGGCCAGAAGAGAGTTCATAGCGATGCCTTTGAATGAGGGGTTTAGCTGCATGCAGTCTTCTTCTGGTAATTCCTTCTTTTCCTTGTTGTTCTCGGGCGACTCGTGCTGCGCGTTTGCGCCCTGCTGGTTTTGACTTTGCTGGAGTCTCTGCGACGGCCTCCGTGCAGCGCCGCGAGCTTCAGCGCTACTGCTCTTCAAAGGCTGATTTAGAGACACAAACTCGGCTCTGTTCAGCACATTGCTTCGCTCCCTCGTCCTGGATCGAGTCTGGTTCGCAGGCATTTTGATTTTCGACGGACCTTCCAGCTTAAATATGTTTTACTGTCCTGTTCTTCGCACAGAGAGACAGTGAACGGTCTACCATATCCATTCCCAGATCATGTCTTGCTCTGTTCTAAGTGCTGCGACTTCTATTCCAGTTATACTAAAAATAGACATTCCAGCCGCCTGGATACATGAGACGCATCCACATGCTGCCGAAAATCTAGATAAACAAATGGCACTCAGCTAAGATAATCACTGTCCTTGCTTTTAAAAAAATAAATAAAAATTAGGCTAAATAAATAAATACATAAATAGACTAAATTATTGTATTTATCTGTTGTTGTTGTTTTTTTGCATTGCACTGTATAGCTGCAACGAGTCTGCGCTATAAGATAATTGGCTTAAAAAATTATAAATAGATAAAATAGCCTATTTATTTTAAAAAGTGTAAGCTTGAAAAAACATCTTACAATAAATGGTAAATATAATATAATGTTTATTTAACTTTAAATTACTATGCCACTCGAGCAAGTGCCTTAACTGTACCTAAACTATTATCAACATATACAATTTACATTTTCAAAAAAGGCCCTTTTTGATAACACTAAAAGCCTTTAAAACAAATATTCCAAAACTCTATTACTCCATGTAGGCTATATCTCACCCCATTTATTTGCTGTTTTATTGTTGCTTTCTTGAGTGTTTTCAGAGAAGAGCGTATGGAAAATTGCACAAATGAAGGCTTATTTGTAAAGCTAGCTACTGAATTTAATAGTTCCACTGAGTACAATATCTATACAGTGTACTCGATTCGCTTTATAAATAAGAGTCATCCACTGCAGTGTTTTTTTGCTTCTCATAAAATGGTTCATCATCTGTTTCATAAAAAAAAAAATGAATGTCTCTGAATCAAAACTACACTACCCATGATGCAAAACGTCGCCAAGAAGGGAAGTCTAATTCTAAGCCGCTTGGATAAAAAAAGCCAAAGGCTGAAGTATTGTATTACGCCAGAGGAACCTGACTAGCCTATAATAGGACAAGGGCGACACAAAGTAACCCGACTGGTCACGCTCAGATATGACGCGGAAATTAAGAGCACCGACATTTGATTTGACACCAGAAATTTTGGTCTCAAGTTATGCCAGAAGACAGCGTGGAGTTCGACCTGTAACGGGACTATGGATTTAAACTTCAAGTAATGTTGCTTGTTCTTCTTGTCATCCTGAAGGACCTTCTGAATTATGGAGCGACTCTGTTCGCAGTGTAACAGGTCGTAATGCCGCACGATTGGACGGTACCTGTCAGGTGCTTCTTAGATATTTCTGGTTTTAAGTCAAAGGCACGTATGAGCTGACATATATTTTAACCAACCAACACGATATAGCTATTTACTAATTTTAAATGTATTATAATAGCTATAAGATTGAATATGTAAGGTTTCTATTGTTATTTTAGCTTGACTGAAGGAAGGGAAAGACCTGGGATTTATTAATGCTGTATTAAGAGATTACAAGACATGTGATTCATTATGCTGACATGCCAAGAATCATGTCATAGCACTGTGACCACAGACTTGGGCCCTTTTTCTCTCATCATGAATGTTACTGCTTCATCTGGATACTGATGGGTGTTTGTGCTGCCAGTCTAAAGAGGCTCCACGATGGGATGTGTACAGAGTGTAAAACACAAGCCAAGTTTTCATGAGAACATCACGGTCCTGGAACTGCAAGCCTCCATTGATGCCAGTCCGACTGTCATCGATGAGTCATCCAATGTGGTTCTGCGATACCGCACGCCTTACTTCAGGGCATCGGCTCAGGTGCAGGTGCCACCCATGCTTTGCAAAGAGATCTGGACCGTTGGCTGGATCCAGGCTTGCAATCAAATGGATTTCTTCAATATATATGGGAATGAAGGCGTGTAAGTGTGCTCATTGTACGAAAAGATACACCTAGCTCCTGAATACTTTATTGATTTGGGCCCTGGGAATCTAGAGGCTGATATTCAGATTACCAAAAACACTTTAAAAAATAAAGGTTCATTATTCGCATCTATGGTTCCAGGAAGAACCTTTAGCATCCATGGAACTTTTCCACTGCACAAAAGTTTCTATATAGTGGAAAAGTGTTCCTTACATTATTATAATATTCTTCACAAGAGTCGCAGAATGACAGAAAGCTTCTTTGTGGAACCCAAAATGGTCCTGCATTTCTACAACCTCCCCTTTGGGAACCTTTATTTTCAAGTGAACCCATAAATGACACACAAGATTTGCATCCAACAATATTCATTGGTAAAATATGTTATTTAATGTATTGTTTGGATAATTACTCTTAACTTTTATTTAAAAATTAACTTTATAAATTAAAACCACTCATTCTCAGGTGAAAAAGTACACTTTAAAAATCAAGACAAAAATGACAATAAATTTGCACCTATGTAAGTTGCAAAATTATTTTGCCTAAAAGTAATAATAATAATAATATTAATAATAAGCATTTATGATGCATATTAAGCAGAAATAAAACAATAACACAGTTCTGCATGTCCATATCAGAAACTACCATCATTTGGTTTACAGCGCAGTAAAATACCATTGAAATATGGTAAAAATGAACTGAACGAACTCAGCTGCTTTTTTTGTGTAGTTTAGGTGGCATGATGCTGCTGAGGAAATATGTAAAAATTATTTTTCAGGATGTTAGTGATGTTTATGGTGCAATTTCCTGAGATTGTTTCCTCAAAAGCAGCAAAGCTGAACACACCCCTAACAGGACAAAAGGCTTGTCCTTTACCAGCATCAGTCCTGAGAAAACTAGCTGAGGCTTTATTTCTACCAAAATTATTCACAACATTCATTCTATAGGAAATTACGGGGTTGTTAATTAAGAAGATCTTATGTAGTCCTTATAACTTTCTTGATTTGAAACTTAAACAAACAAATACTGTTTTACTGTTAATGGCTAGTTTAACCAAAAATGAATTTACTCACTCTCGGGCCATGCAAGATGTAAATGAGTTTGTTTCTTCATCAGAACAGATTTGGAGAAATTTAGCATTAACTTGCTCTCCAATGGATCCTCTTCAGTGAATGGGTGCCGTCAGAACACAGCTGATAAAAGCATCACTGGAGAAAGCAGTATTATAGATATAGAGGACTCAACGGAACAGTCTGAATTAAAAACGTGTTCATGATGTATTTGTTTATTACAAACACACAGCTTTTCCCTTTACAAGACATTAATTGATGGACTGGAGTCGTGTGGATTACTTGTGGATTATTGTTATGTTTTTATCAGCTGTTTGGACTCTCATTCTGACGGCACCCATTCACTGCAAAGTTAATATTTAGGGTACATTGCTGATGCAAGAGTGTATTAACTCACTTCATTATAAGAACAACATCCGAATAAGAAGTTTCATCTTCCCTCTGTAGATCCAGCTGGGAGCTCCCAGAGCTGAAATGTGGGCAGATCCAGGCCATTAGTGATTCAGATGGTGTGAATTACCCCTGGTACGGCTGCACCACTGAGATGTACACAATAGTGGGTCCCACTAAGAAGAGCACCAAACTCACCGTCAGCATGAATGACAACTTCTGCCCAAGTGTGACGTGGAGTGTCCCAGTGGGCACCACCAGCAGTCCCCCTCTCCTGAGCTCCATCCAGAGGGACCAACGCTTCACCACATGGCTAGTGGCCATGAACGAAACCACAGCTGAGATGGTGCTACTCCGAACCATCCGCTGGAGGATGCAGCTCTGCATTACAGTGGATCCAATGAAGCCTCTGGGTCAAAGAGCCACAGTTGTGGAGCCACTGATCCAGGAACAGCCTCAAGTCCTAGTTAAAAATCAACCCATCCCAACAAATGCCTTGCTTAAGCCTAATGCCAATGATGCCCAGGTTCTAATGTGGCAGCCTAGAAATGGGGAGCCCATTGTGGTCATACCCCCAAAATATTGATCCCATGAAGGATATTTACTTCCAATTTGAACTGAAATGATTCAGTAATGCTCAGTTAAATGAATAATGGCATGGAGTGAGTGAGAATAATAGTCAACAGGGTTACCGATTTAACGTTTTAAAGGAACAAATGTATTATTTGCATATTTATTGATGGTTGATAGGCTGTTTGAAAGGATAGTCCACCTAAAAGTGAAAATTCTCTCATCATTTCCTCAACCTCAAGTCATTCCAAACCTGTATGACTTTTCTTCTGTGGATACAAAAGAAGATATTCTGAAAAATGTTGGCAACCATGCAGTTTCGAGTCCCATTGACTTCCATAGTATTTTTTATCCATGAAACCATTTAGTTACCAACATGCTTCAAAATATCTTCTTTTGCATTCCACCAAAGAAAGACGATGCATACAGGTTTGGAACAACATGAGGAAACAAATGATGACAACATTTTAATTTTTGGGTGGACTGTCCCTTTAAGGGCACACATTTATCATATTGTGTACTGTTTTGTTTTTACATATTTTTAATATTTGTAATTTGTAAGACAAACCTGCGTGTGGCCTTTGCACACTTGACTATGGACTGAAATGTGGCCTTATGAAACCTACTGTAAACAAAACAGAAATCGTTTGTTCACACAGTATGAGTCGATCATTAAATGTATAATGGAGGTATATTTATTTTTAGTCTGGTGTGGCCAATGTTTTGCAAACAAATGTTGCCTTTTATTTTGTGCAATTACAGGAAACACATTTACAAACATCACTTGTGTCCGTGGCATCTTACAGGATGTTCTGTGAACTAGAACTGTGAATAATTTAGTTGTCTTCTCATGTTTTAGGAGGCAGCTTTTCAGGTGCACAAGCTGAGTTTCAGGTACTTCATCTTGTTTTTAGACTTGGAAAACCTTAAGGTGGGGGATACGGTGGAAACTCTACAATAAAATCAGTGTGTAACAATATACTTTACTGTGTTTTTTTAGTTTTGTTATCACAACTTCACTAAAAAGCAGACAGCTATACTGACTTTGTCAGTTTAAATAAGATATAAAATTATCCTACAAGTAGAATTTGCTTTACAACAGCATTTGAACTTCATAGCCCTGATTTATTTGATAACTATGACCAATAATTGTATCAGAATCACACAAACTTTGTTCTTTGTTTGAGAGCATCCTCTCTACAGGGACCATATGACCTGATTCTAAAATACTCCAAGTTGTCCTATTTTGTACTCTTATGAATTCATTTAAATCTCAAAAGTATTGTATCTGCAGAGACTCTTGTGGGCATCCTTATTTGTCACATTGTTTAGTAATGTTACTGTAAATGAATCAGTGACTAGAAAATCTGTTTAATTTAGAAAGGGTAGGGTGATTTTTAATTTCATTTCAACTTCCAACAAGACGTCCCCCAAGACTTATAGGCATAAATAAGTTCTTACAGGAACAACAACAGACACAGTGCATTTGTGTATATATATACCTGTAAGTAATCAAGTGTTCATTTTGATGTAAATATCCGAATTAACTTGCTGCTTTTAAAATTAACAGTACATTTTCTGATAATTATAGATAGCAGTGGGACTTTCAGCTGTGTCCAAAAGTCTAAAACCACTGGTGAAAATTATTTTTAATAATTGAATTACAATTAATTACAAATTGTAATACAAGCATGTTTTGCTTTAACAACAGCAGCACTGGAGTTGCATGAACTCCGTAAATATGTGTAAATTCCAAGGTTCAAAATTTACTGACAATCAAAGAGTCTTTTTTTTTAAATTTAATTATTTATTTATTTATTTTTTAAATCCTACAATTTGTTTATTTCCAGGTTTAAATTTGATCCTAGCTTTTTTTTTTCTTTTTGGACCCCAGTGCTCACTAAACATCTGTTTGGATTAGGATTTTTTGTGGATTGTTGATTGCTGTTTTTGCATTATATTAAATATATACAGCAATAAATCAATCAATCAATAAATGACATATGTATGTTTCTTAAATGTTTTGTTTAACTGCTGAAGAGAGAAGATGCTTCAAACAAGAAAGCTCATGATATAGAACTGTATGAGAAGTGTGTTTAAATGCTTAGATGACCCACTGAATTATACACGAGTTTAGTGATTCTTTGTGCTCTTGCACTGTGACTGCCCCTCCCTCCACGTCTCATACTTTCTATTGTTATGAGGCCCACACACACACACACACACACACACACACACACACACACACCGGACGAATCCCTTTAAATATATCATCTGATCGATGTCTTGAAGTGTGGTAACCGTAGTATAAACGGAATAATTTACTCCGGGACGTTGAATTATTAGAAAAATAATGCACACCCGAGGTGTAACCGCCACGACGCACCACCTCGGGTGTGCATTATTTTTCTAATAATTCAACGGCCCGTCGTCAATTATTCCGTACACATATTACAGTTACCACGTACAATATTTTCTTTAAAAACTAAAATGGCATAAAATGTGCCCAATTGTGCTGGAACTTTTTTTTCTAGGAATTTAACTACAAGTGTTTCTGCAAGATCACCACAATGTATGATTCAATGTTTGGTTGTGAACATGGCCTAAAATGGAGAAATGAAAGGCTTGACACATCTCTGCTCAACACAGACAGAGGCAACTGTGAACATCTCATGTCTAAACTGGAGGTGAGTATGTAGCACTGCAACCGTTCCTTTAGTTCACTTTATTCATCACAAGACATCCAGCTCCTGGATAAAACACTGAATGTGATTCTACAGACGTTCGTGATTCAGCTGGAAGGGGGTGACAAATTGAGAGCGATGAAAAGACTTGAGGTCCCACCAATGGACAAAACACCGGTAAGAACAAAAAGCCTCACCTGTGAAATAAAACTATTGACTGTCAATCAGCAAGTATACTAAATCATGTTTACCAGTTAAACAGACTAAGGGCCAGATTTACTAAACAGGGCAAATTAGCATGAGACTGCAATGCCAAAAAAAGGGTGATCTACAGACAATGTGCAAATTAAAGAACAGTGACGGCACCATGAGCGAGCTGGATGGGGTCTGGCCTGGCCGCTTCAGTCCCTGTGACCCCCACGACCGTAACAAGCAGAGCCGATGATAATCATGTGCGGGTAATCTCCTTAACAACACAGTTAAGACCTTCATTTTTGAGTGTTAAATAATGGCACAAATACCAGTAAACTGACTACTGGAAAACCTTCATAAATCGCCTTGCATGATTCATTTAAAGGGGTCATATGATGTTGCTAAAAAGAACATTATTTTGTGTATTTGGTGTAATGCAATGTGTTTATGTGGTTTAAGGTTCAAAAAACTACTACCATAAACGTTGCGTCTGAAAAGGAAACTCCTATGAATGCATATCCAATAAGGTCAGTCCATGCCTTTTCATTGCTAATTTTTCACTGCGTGTCTTTACTAAATCCTGACAGCAGTTTTTTTTTATGCCAAAAGAGTGTTTGCATTGGCACAAGCTGTTAGTAAATCTGCCCCAACACATTTTTTTTTTTTTGAAAAGCAGACATTAAAAATAAAATAATTTGCTTTAAATGGGTGTACTATTACTTAAACAAAAGATTAATATATTTCGTTTTTTTTGCTGTACTGTAACACTCACACACATCAAATATGCTATAGTAAAACAAAATCTAAATATATCTTATCTAAAATTAGATGCAAGATTTTTTGTTGTTAAAGGGCATAATTTGGTTTATTTAATTATTATTTAACATGTTTTACAAACTTGTGTTGTACTGATATTATTTCAATTCAAGTTTATTTGTACAGCGCTTTTCACGATACAAATCATTGCAAAGCAGCTTTACAGCAAATTAAGTTTCTACAATATTTAGTGGTAGCTCATCAGTGGTGACTGTCAGTCAATGTACATATGGCAGAAATGTACGGAAAAATCAATTGTTATTTGTGAATGTGTCTTTGGTGGCTGGAACAATAGTTCTGCCCTGACGATAACGCGGAGCCATGTAGTTAATATCAGTAATATGCAGCATGCACGATACAAGGAAATGGTCAGTAACATCATCACTTTGAGGTACGATATCTATATCAGTAAGATCAATTCCATGTGATATAATTAAATCTAGCGTATGATTAAAACGATGAGTGGGCCCGGTGACGTTTTGCTTGACTCCAAAAGATATTAACCATTTGCCTTCATTACTTTTCCATGCTTTATAAAATTTAAAAAGCATGGGATTACCGAATTTAAATAAATTTGTATTTAAATAAATTTAAATACGGAATAATCTACATCCTCCATCATGAAGCATCATGAAGCAAAAAGTCCTTTTTGACCAGTGAAGCCAGTTTAGTCAGAATTTTATATAGAAAGATAAATTCATTCAAGACATAACTTTTGTATAATTTAAATGCTCTTACATGTTATAGTCTTTTTTCCTCTGTACAAAGAAAGTCGGAGTGTGGACAATGTTTCGGATTGGCTTTGCTTGCGGCCTCATCATGGCTTTACTTACAACTATAGCTTTCAGAGGTTGGTAAAGTCTTTAATTTCCCCCATTTCTCTCTAGACAACTGTAAACAAACTATAACAATGTCATATAATATCTGATATTCTATTAGATAGTCTCCATTCCCTCTTAATAATCCATATACTATGCATGCAAAAATATAATTATGATATAATGGCATATTTCAAGTCATATCCCTCTGTATCTATTTGTTAGTTGTTATGTTCTAAGTAGGTAACATATCCAATTGTCTTGAAAGTGTTAAATGAAACAGACCGGGAGCTCCTGAAGCCTCAGCTGCAGCTTTACAAGGGAACTTTCCTGCTGATTGAATTTCTGTTCCTGATTGGACTGAACCTGTACTGCTTTAATATATCAGCAATAAATCACACGCTCATCTTTGGACTGGATCCCAGAGATCACCTCTCATACTACCATATTTTCGAGGTGAGTTATAGTGAAATCATGTTTAGTAATATTGTGATTGCTGTGCTGAGGCCTCATATGTTTGCCTGTGTAATGCAGATGGCCGGGGGTCTGACTGTGTGCTGGTGCACCAGTGTACTGGCTAGTCTTCATCCTTCTGTGTTGTCAGTCCCACAGCAGCTCCACCCACTTTTTTTTCACAGCTTCCTCCTGTTTCTGCTACTAAACCCTTTCTCCATATTTCACACCCAGGCTCATCGCTGGCTCATAGTCACTATGGTAAGACATGGCAAAGTTAGGACCTGACTTTTTTAAATTTTTTTATGTTAGTCTGTGTATTAGTAGTAGGAATTATTTAGTGGCTCTCTCTGCAGGTTACACTGACAAGCCCAGAACAAAAAGGTACCCAAACTCTCGCTAGGGCAGTACACTTTCAAAAGGTACTAATATGCACACTTTAGGTTCTAATATACTTTTAAAATTACTAATATGCACCTTTAAGGTACTAATATGTAACTTAAGTTGAAAGATGAACCTTTTAGCTTTTGTACCTCAGGGTACCACCCCAGTGACAGCTTTTGTACCTTTTACTGATAATGTACATATAGCCACAAATGTCTTTACCAGTGAGTCATTGAATTATTCGCTCAACTGATTTGCTGATTCATTTAGAAACTGTCCTAATGCACACAGTTGTGTTCTTTGCACTTGACCACTTGTCTACTTACATGAAATTTTTCTTGTATTTGGCCAAATTGTTAAAATGGGTGTAAAGGACGCAAGTGCACATACAACTTTTAATTACTGATGGGACAGACTTACATACATAGTGTTATAAAATTGCAAGGAAAAAAGCTTTATATACACATATTAACATTCAGTACTTTGCAGTTTAAAATAAACTCCTAAATGTCTGTTCAGTTGTCCCTATGTAACAGACAACACAATTTAATTGTGCTGCTTCTACAGTAATTAAGTAATAAAAAGCAGTTGCAAGCATTTTACAAAATAAACATACTCATCTCTGGGTCAATAAAATGTGCAACACTTCACATTTTACTACAAAATTATATGTAATTTCTAAATACTTTAACTGTCACTGTAAGGTTTTCCTCAACATTGAGCAATTTCGGGGCACATGAGTTCCTGAACATGATGAATGATGAGATGTACCTCCTCATTGAACCATTCATTCAATTGATTCATTCAAAAACACTGATTTATTCATGAACAAAGCACCGCTACTGTGTTTTGTGCAAAGACACCCTATGATTTATTCTCTTTTGGTTTCATTTGGACACTTTTTGTTGGCAGAGCAGAAATAGACAAAAAAAACTTTAATATTGCATCTAGAATGTAGCTTTCCTAAAATATGAATATCTTCATTTCATAGCTTGTTTATTAATATCTTATGTAAAAGCAATATCACACTTGCAAACATTTTACTCCACCTCTATAGCCGACCTTGGCAGACACATTAATGTTCATGTTGAAATCTTGTCTGTATTAATAACCAGGGTATATGTATTTTCACCTAGAGCCTTGCTGTCTTTGCTGTACAAAGTTTTGCCGATAGTACACATTTTACCTGCAGTACTCTCAAGAGAATGCATCATCATATGCAGCATCCTCATTTATGCGTTAAAATGTCTATATTACAGAGTAAGGTCTTGGCAGCCCCTTTTCAGCCTGTGGGCTTTGCAGAATGCTGGCTAGCTGATCAATTCAACAGTCTTAGCCCTCTGTTCCTTGGCTTGAGGGATCTGCTGTGCTTTTATACATATCAGATCAACTGGAGAGATATGTGGTCTCACAACCCTCTATCCGCAGGTAACCACCTAATTGCTACTGTATTTGTGCCTCCAGAATTATATTATATTATATTATATTATATTATATACAGAAAATGGGACACATATCAAAGTAAAATTAAGTTTTAGGGCAGAATTACTTATCAAAGTTTGAAAAACTATATGTTTCAAGAAACCTCTTTATATTCCTGTCTTGTTTTAGTTGAGATTTTCTTCTGTCTACAGTGAGTCTGGACTGTGGACTTTATAGTATGCCTGTAACCTGTCTGATCCAGTGCTTTCCACCATGGCTGAGATTTGCACAATGCCTGAGGTGCTTCTGGGACACTGGCCACACGCTACACCTCCTGAATGCAGGAAAATACTTCACTGTGTTTCTTATGGTCACCTTCGCCAGCCTCTACAACATGGCCAGAGGTACACACCAAATGAAGGGTTTAAATATTTTCAGCAAATGTCTTCTGTATGAAACTATGAACTGGCAAATTTAACACCGCATTTAGTGACAGGACATTCTGAGATTGTAGATTATAGAGTAGCTGTTTGAGCACAATATTTTAAGCATTATTTACAGAGAAAGCTTTACACGTCCTGCACTTAATGTAATCTGTGATCTACACTGATTGTATTGGTTGTTTAGGAAGACAAACAAGAGCATTTTTGTTTAATATTTTCTCATATTTCAAACAAATAACTATTCTAAGCATATCTAGATGTTTAATGGTTAATGTAAGGCAAATATCAAGGACCTTGAAGTGTGATAATACTCAGACTAACAGTCTGTGTGTGTGTGTGTGTGCGCGCGTGCGTGTGTGTGTGTGTGTGT
>NW_015630979.1:263166-280277 GCF_001515625.1 Sinocyclocheilus rhinocerous
GTGTGTGTGTGTGTACTTGTTTATGCTACATTGTAGGGACCAAATGTCCCCACAAGGATGGTAAAACCTGACATTTTTGACATTGTGGGGACCGGCATGCGGTAAAAGTAATAGAATTCTATGAAAAGTCCCAAGAATTCACAGAAACAAACGTGTGTGTGTGTGTGTGTGTGTGTATGTGTGTGATAGAGAGATCTGCTCTGCTTGTAGAAGGGAGGATATACCTGTATATATGGGCCATGGCTACCTGTACAGGTGTTCTAGTCACAGTGAGCTGGGATTTAAGGATGGACTGGGGATTACTTCAGGGAAATGGCCTGCTAAAAGACGAGTTGGACATGATATATAATATATATTATATATATATAAGGAATGGATCACCCCAAACTTTTGGTCTTATCTTCACACAAAGCTATAATATATTAGGCGCATATTAAGACATATTTGGAGTTTTGCTATTTAGGCTAGTTTTGATTGGCCAATGGGCTGGTTTTGTTGCACAGATCTGGCAACCCTGTTGACATCCCCAATCCCTATTGACTTTCATAATATTTAAAAGTGACCAGGATATCATTTAAAAATGAAAACAATAAAGGTTATGGATAGAGTTATGATGGTTAGTAAAATTTACATTTTACACATTTTGGGTGAACTGTTCCTATGCACATACCCATAAATGTCTATGTGACCCACATGGTACAGACATTCCATATTCGTTCTCAAAAGTTAAAATGTATTCATGTAGCAGGCAATATCAGCACTCAATCTGGTTTAGAAAAGCTTTGGTAGAAGAGATACCACTGTACTAAACCTTTCTGTGCTGTCAACATTTCAGATCCAGCATATAGGTATTATTCGGTCAAATTGACCATACATCACAAATCACAGCTCAAAAGTCAAAATTTGTTGTTTGTGATTTAGTCTGTGTGGTGACAGTGACAGTGCAGGCATTTAACATTGGCATCTCATGAAGTTTCAGGCTGAAAAGTTGGCATTAAATGAATCACTAGGGGTCAAACTGACCTGCAACAGCACTGGAATAATCTTTAATATTGAGAGATGTGCTCTTTCAGTGGTACTACTATGCAGCCATGCTGGCGGATGTACTGTTGCGGGTCTCCTGGGCTATAAATATCCTCCTGGCTCAGATGAAGGATTCAACTGCAGCTGCCACAGCAAGTGCCCTGCTGGCACCACTGGAAGTCCTCAGGTTAGATTTCAGTCACATGCTCTAAGCAGCAAGACAGCAAGTATGTAAACTTGTAATCTGGGATGATCAGCACAATTACATTTTGCTATAATTTAATTTTAAAGTGGCTGCTGACTCATGGGAGAAATATTCAGGATTACATTGTACCTTAAGAAATCTCTTTTTACACTGTAAAAAAGATTTTTTGAAGTTGTAAAAAAAGATTATTGGACTATATTTAACAAGAAAATACTATTTCAGCTTTTCTATTTCAAAGCGTCACATTTAATTCAATGTGTTAGTTGCTTTTTCATTGTAATTAATTATGAAATTCGCTAGCAATTTCTGAGAGAAAATTGTTTTCGGTGTACGGTGTATTTGACTATTTATCAGAATAATTATTATTTGGTGCATTCACTTCCTTAATTGTTTCTTTCTGTTCAACCAGACGTTTTATTTGGAATCTCTTTCGACTGGAAAATGAGCAACTGAAAAATTGTGAGAAATGTTGTGCTGTTCGAGATTTCTGCAACATCTGGAGGCATCTGGAAAAGGATCAGGATGGGCTATCTAAAGACCATCACAAAATCACCACACGTGCCACAATATGCTGTTTACCTCGCCCAAAACACAGGTTATTTTCTGGACAGCTGCTGAATCTGTTCCATCTTAGAAGTTTTTAAAAGAATTGTTTAATAATTCAAAGAACATAGTCAATGATATCTGAAAAATGAACAATGTTGTTCTTTTGCAGGGTAAAGGAGACAAAACTGCCTGTTGGGGGAACAGATGCAGAGATTCATCTATGCATTTAAGGAAGAAATTCTGTCTGTATAACTTGAACAAAATTTAGTTTTAAATATTTGATAATGCAGGTAAGCAAAAGAGATGTTAGATAAGAAAATAATAATCCTATTAACAATAATGAATTCTGGAACTATCTCTGTTCATCTAGACCAGTGTTTCTCAACCCTGGTCCTGGGCGCCCCCCAACACTGCTCATTTTGTATGTCTCCCTTGTCTGACACACCCATTTCAGGTCCTGGAGTTTCTTCTAATGAGCTAATGAGTTGAATCAGGTGTGTTTGATTAGGGAGACACACAAAATGTGCAGTGTTGGGGGGCGCCCAGGACCAGGGTTGAGAAACACTGATCTAGACCTTATTGAGACATTTCACATGTATTGTATTTTCTGCAATAAAGTAAAACTATGCTAACGTTTTCATGTTTCATCCATGATAAATCAATTTCATTGTAATCAAGCAAAAGTCATTTTTAACCAACAATAATAGGCATAACCTAATTATCCCTCAAAATAATCCTTTCCTTTATTTCGCTTCCAAAAAACAATCATACAATCACGTTTCAAATGTCCAGACCAGCTGATATGCAAAAAAACAGGCAAGCATTTACTATACAGTAGCTTGAGAACAAGAGTAAGATTAAAAAGCTTGAGAGGGAAAACGGAGAGTCCAGGCTACTCTCTAGAGAACTGTTGTTCTCTGTTCAGCTTCCCTTACTGTACTGAACTCAGCAGTCTCACAGTCAGCTTTGTACATAGCAACCCCACTGTCCTGCTGGAGTCAAAGCAGTATAGTTGATTTCTGAAGCATGTAAGTCGTGTTATATTAAGGAGAGCCTTTGTCCTTCACTTGTTTTTGCCATGCAGAAGTCCATGATCCACTTGTTTCTGTAATTGGCAAGAGTATTTAGTCAGAAATGCCAGAGCTTATGCATCACATGCATTCATAAAAAACGCACTGCAGTTTGCCTTAATGTACTGGGCTTGTATATGTGCCGGTATTTACGTATGCTAAGTGGCTTCTTTAAAGGTCCTTACAATTTTTTAGACAGTCGTGCTCAGATGTTTGCATACCCCTTGGGGAATCAGTAAGACATTTAGTATTTAAAAAAAAAAATAAGATCATGAAAATGTTGTTGTTTTAGTAATTTAGTATTGCCCTGATGATGCTGCATAACAGATATTTGTGTTAATTTCATGAGAAAAAAAAACTACACAAAATTCCTAATGAGTCGTTTACATACCTTTGATTCTTAATATTGTGAGTTGCCTCAAGCATCACAGTTTTGCATTTGAGTCCCTCAATTGTCCAGAGCATGCTGGGAAACCAAATAACTTACTGGACCTGGAGGCTTTGTCAAGAACAGCTTAACTGCTCAGGACAAAACAGAAACTCATGCACAACTATCGTAAAAGACCTACAAACAGTCACTGATGCTTGAGGAGGCAATATATGATATTAAAATCCAAGGGTATGTAAACCTTTAAAAAAAAGAATCAGATGTGTAAATTTAATTATTTTGTCATGTGGAATAAATGTAAATATCTATTAAACAGCTTCATAAGGTGAGTAATAAACTAAAGTGCAGTTGTTATGATCCCTTCTTATTTTAAAAGAAACAAACATTTTGTAGATTCTTCAAGAGGTTGGTAAACTTGTAATCACAACTGTATTTAATGCAGACGTTTTTCAGTCTATCCTGGAAAAATGTTGTATGTCCAGTTCCCATGATCATGCAGCTTTAATGTAATGTTCAGTGGCATGAGAGATTGCCTTTACTGATAATGATCCTTTTTGGTGTGAGAAGCTGCAGACCAGTTTTTAATAGTATGAAGTGGAGGAAGTCACTGATCGTCTTTTTGTGGTCTCTGTCTGTTCTGTTCCTCTCTCTGTGATCTGGGGCTGCTGGTTGCATGCTCTTTTTCCCCTTTCTTGCTGGCAGGGTTGAGGGCGAGCACACTGGCCGCTCTCTCGGGACTCTCCGGAAGCCTTTCAACTTCCTGGTTGTCTGGCTCTTTGGCTTGGCTTGGCTCAGTCTTGGCTTCTTCACCTTTTTGGGACCTCTCTTCCATATTGAAGTGAGAGCCATTCCTCAGTGTCTCTCTACAGTCTCCATAGAGATGCTGCTCCAGAGTCAGATTTGACGTTGCCAGGTGTTTGAACTCTGACTCAAAGGGAAAGCCACCGCCTGGCTGGGTAGCTCCTTCCACCTGGCTCAGGACCGCAGTCCCCCTGTACACCTCGATCGCCTCCGGAAGCATGGACTTGATCTTGGGGAGCCAGCGTTTGCGAACTCTCCGGGCATTGGTGCACATGTCTGCGGCAATCACATTCATCTCGCTTTCTTTGAAGTTAGGGGCAAAATTCTGACAGTAGACTAATGATAAAGCAGAGAGAGAAAAAAGAATATCAATGCTTCAAGTCAACATTGAACCTATTTTACTTCTACACTGTAACATATTTCCGAATGAAAAAGGATTAAATGTTGGTAAGGTGAAACTGATTGGATCACGAAAAGTGGAAATTGGAGGCAAGGAAACTTTGATGAAAGATTTTTAAGACTTTAAAAAAAAGCAAACCAAGGAATCATGCACAATAAAACCAGAAACATATATTAAATAGAGTCTGTTTTGCTTACTGTAACAGCATAGCAAAGGGTCACTCACGTTTGACTGTGTTGAGTATGCGACTGTCCAGTGGTTTGCGATTTGGATCACAGTTGGAGGAACGTATTCCAGTTCCACAGCTGTCAGCCAGTGTGTTCCTGCAGTCAAAATACCATAATCAACCACTGGAGGGCACACACACAATATTTTTCCAAAACACCATGCGGTCCTTATAGTTATCAAAAAATATACTAAACATTTGAATGTGAGAAGATTCATTCCAACTCTGCTTGGCTATTTTTACTGCAGAACTGAGCTCTTGGTATTTCAGACATTCTACAGATACACATTACACTTGTTACACATCTGTAATGTTTTAGACCTGTCAAAAAAAGCAGCTAGAAGACGTCTCAGCAAGACTTTGTGTTTGACCCCAGCACAGAGGTGACAGTTCATCAGCTGCCCACGAGTCATGAAGACACCAGATCCTTCCACAGCACCAACAACAGAGAAACAAGGAGACCTTAGCTCTGAATCAGTGACTCAAATGACTCAGTCTGAACTGATAAATAATTCAGATGGACATGGAGTTTTAGACAGGCTGCTATTATTCAGGCCTCACCTGCAATCAGCTCCAGTCTCTCTCCAGGGTCGCCCTCTGTGTAGAGAGCAGGGTGGCAACGGTAGCCGATCTGGCTGATGAGTCCGGCAGGCAGAGCCTCTCTGTCTCCTCCTAACAGCACACAGAAACGGTTCTCCAAGGACAGAGGTAGGGAGGACATCTTCTCTTGCACTGGGAAGACACACAAGAGATCACACTCACAGGGATAAATCCGTAGTGTTTTGAGCTGCAATGGAGCAAAAGAGAAGTCCATTAAAAGACATTTACTGCCATATATCCCGGACGAGCCCCCGAAGATCTTCCCATTTGTCAGACTCTCGTACGAGTCGTCTTCAAAGTCCTCCTCCTCATTTTGGTGTGAAGTTGGGCTGTCTGTGGTCGGCAGGCTAGAGGCACCGGGACTGGCATGATCTCGGGTCGAGTGCTCGTAAGCATGCATCACAGGTATGACCCCATTTGCGCCTCCACTTGTGTAGAAAAGAGTGCCATTCCTTGAAGATCTGACCCTAGGTCCCCTGTCCTCCTCGGAGTGCTTTAGCTCCCCATTCTGAGCACACACCTGGGTCTCCAGCTTCTCTTCCTTGATCTTGCAGACAGTTGTGGGCTGGTCGCCTAGCAACAGGGAGGAGTTGTTGTTGTTTGGGCTCGGGGGATCATCTGTGGCAGATGTCTGCGAGTCGCAGTATGGAGCGCTGGCCTTGAACATGAGGTCCATTCCTCGCTCTACGATGTTCTGGATCTGAAGGTAGCCTGCGGTGTACATGACCATCAGCTGATCTCTGGCACTCACCGTCATCCGGCCCGTGTAGCAGAACGACAGAATCAGCTGGAAGCAGGATGGGGCCACGGACGAGGGCAGCTCAAAGAGCGTCTGGGCACTACCGCTGAACAGGTCACGGAAGTAGAGACTGCTGGCCGCCAAAACGGCGCGGTGGGCCTTGAAGGCCTGTCCGTTGACCATGATGGCCACATCGCAGTGCTGGCCCAGCAGCCGCTGTTCGTTAAGGCTGTCCAGAACAGTGCTGCCGAAGTTTGGAATCTCCATGTGCAAGAGGTGAGACATAATGCCCGTTTCAGATCTCTGGAGAAGACAGGATGTTCTCACCAGACATCTAAGACAGCAGAAAGTCAAAATGAAGGTGGACCGGCTTGATGAGGTAACGAACAGAAAATGACTAGATTCAAAAGTCACACAATGTTTATCTGGTGCAGACACAGCAGAAAAAAGATGAGAGAGAGAGAGCGGCCAGGCTCCTCACAGCAGCTCAGCATGAGGAAAGGAACCTTGAGAATCAGAGATACGTCTCAATCCGTCCTCTTCCTCCCCGCACAGGACTGAGCCAGCGAGAGGGAAAGCAAGCGTCTGTGTGCAATCGATGCACCATCTACTGTATGTCACAGAAAGGGGGAGAGAGGCTATAGGCACAGACACAGAGACTAGAGAGAGAGGGGGAGGGAGTGAGACTGAAGGAAAGTCATTTAAGGACACAGAGAGAGAGAGAGAGAGAGAGATCGAGCGAGAGAGAAAGAGAGAGAGCCTGATGCGGATAACTGCCCTGCAGAGAGTAAACGTGTTCATGTGCGATGGAGACAAAAGACAGAAAGAGAGAGAGAGAGCAATGGCTCACTTTTATTTGAGCGTCAACACACGAAAAAAAGACAAGAACAGGAGCGTGCACCCCGCATGCACCAACCCGAGAAAGATCGAGCGAGAGAGACAGAGAAAGAGAGAGAGCCTGATGCGGATAACTGCCCTGCAGAGAGTAAACGTGTTCATGTGCGATGGAGACAAAAGACAGAAAGAGAGAGAGAGAGCAATGGCTCACTTTTATTTGAGCGTCAACACACGAAAAAAAGACAAGAACAGGAGCGTGCACCCCACATGCACCAACCCGAACGCGTGCAGACACATAATCCATCAGAAGCAGTCTCTGCCATGATCGGCTGCATGCTCAGGATTATTTACATTAAGGGCAGACAAATGGTGTGTGCCAGAGCAGCTCTGCATTGCAGTCCCTGTCACAGGCTGGCATGCTCAGTACAGAGTCTGCATACCCAATCAGATGTGCCAACACGGCATCAGACAGATACTCAAACGATAAGAGAAAGAAAAGAGAGACTCAGCCTCAAAGCTGCCCTGAATATCAGATCAGTACATCAAACCGAGAAGCATTTTAAGGCGGCACGTATTAGACGGATGGCTGAAAGACTAGTGTGCAAGTAAGAGTTGAGTACAGAGCAGTGGGGCAGTAAAGCAGCGTCTCTCAGCAAAGTGGGGAAGAAGGCGCTATGCTTCTATCTCTGACTCGCTGCCTTTTAATGCTGAGACGCTGACGGGCTACGGCGTGAGTCAGCGCTATTAGAGATGAACTGCCATGTTCCAGTCTTCTGCCTAATATCAACAGCAAAAAAATTATAATAAATCAATAAGGCACAGCAGACACACACCCTGCGAATGCTGCAAAACTTGATTCCAGCTGTCTGTCTGGTCTCTTTAAAAGCTGTGAAACTGTGTCAGGCCGGAGGAAAAAAGCAAAACTTGACACATTAAGCTGTCTCTTGAAGAAAGTGCCCTTAAACTTTGTTTCCAGTGCGAAATGCACACCATCATTGAGGAAAATGTCCTCTTCCGGTGTGAAGAGATGAACATAGTAAGTTATTTTACATTTGGAAACATAAGTGCCTGTGCAGACATCTGTTGACAGCTGGAGCTCTAGTAATAGAGTGTTAGTATGGTCACATGTATGATGTCCCTGGGGAGAACAGACTGCAGTCTGAGCTGGTGGGGAAAGGGATACTCCATACTGCCTACTAGAGGGCAGACACAGACTTACAGCAATAGAAAACTTAAATGACCCCCCGGTGTGCTTAGACTTGAAGTTGCAGTTACACCTTGTTCTCAGCATGGTACAGCCGACTGTTCTCCTCATAAAAGATTGTTTAAGAACCACTCTTCAGAAAACCAATCTCAAAATGAAACATTTACATTATACCACAAGTAACAGTATATTATAGTGGTGCTATATAAAACTCAAATACGTGTATGTATCTGCATTGTTTGTAGATATGAACTAGAAAATGATGGGAAATACATATTTTTATTTGAAAGATAACTTAGTGTTCTTCATACAAAATACAACAACTCCCCTGAAAGGACAACTACATATATACAGAACAACCGCACCCAAAAATAGTCTTTAGATAAAAATATAATTCTTAAAGCACTGGAAACATTAATAATTAAACGCAATGCAATTTACAGCCATTCGTTTGGAGCAGCTTAGAAGGCCACCATTATGGGCACATACTGTCACAACACATAAGCCGTATTTTATTAAGAATGCTTTATAAATATTTAGCCTCAGGTCCACATTAACTGCTCCATTAGATAGTGAAATAAATAATCACAAGCTGAACACATTACAAATCATTCCACAAACCAAATGCTGATAATGATATTTAAAGTTTTACGATATCAACACATTTTAATTCTAAACTTTGAATCAAAATACTGCTGTAGTATAAAAATATATTAAAGCACTGGAAACATTAATAATTAAACGCAATGCAATTTACAGCCATTCGTTTGGAGCAGCTTAGAAGGCCACCATTATGGGCACATACTGTCACAACACATAAGCCGTATTTTATTAAGAATGCTTTCTAAATATTTAGCCTCAGGTCCACATTAACACTGCTCCATTAGATAGTGAAATAAATAATCACAAGCTGAACACATTACAAATCATTCCACAAACCAAATGCTGATAATGATATTTAAAGTTTTACGATATCAACACATTTTAATTCTAAACTTTGAATCAAAATACTGCTGTAGTAATATAGATGTTAAACAATAAACGGCCTGTGATCAGGAATCCTCTGAGTACACTGTAATAATGGCTTCCCTTAAGGTTCAATATATATGGTGTCTTCTATGAGCTCTACAACAGAATGCATTTGTTTTTTACAATGACATGGACAAAAAAAAAGTTAAAAGTATAAAATAATTATTGAAATATGTTCCATTTCAAAAGAGTCTCTGTAATCTACAGAAAAAAAACGAGATTATCAATAAAGGTTTACTCACTAAAAAGTCACACATTTTTATTTTTTGGAAGAGATTATTGTAGTAATTATAAATCCCTTACTGCTGAGGTGCATCAATAAAACCAATTATGAAGCATTTTGACAAGATTTAAAAGGTAAAAATAATAAAAAGACAGAAATTAAGCTTAAAATTAACTGTAGCGCTTTTTGTGACTTCACATGCAGACAAAACCAAGGGTTTTTCCACATCTGGTCATTGACAGGCAGTGCTTCGTGTCACTGGCTTCTCGGCTAGTGACCTTAAGTGACAGAATAAATCATATTCCCAAGTGTTTTTTGGACCATCAAACAGAAATATGGGGACAGAGTGACTTTCATAGAGAGCGATATATACCCTGTGAGAAACTTAGGATATATTATTTCAATAAAAATCTCTATAAATAATGTAGAATATTCATAAAAACATACTTTGACCTAGGTTGTTAATTTTACTATAGCAAAATAGCTTCTCCTGTTAAATCATCCTCTCTGTTTGTTTAGGGTTGAGAAATCCTCGCTAACAGGTGCTTGTTCACACTAGGCCTGATACACGAGTTAAAACTTTTATCAGTCATTAGACAAGTTCTTCATTACAAAACACTTCACAAAAACGTCAACAACAACAAGATCAAAACAAATAAAAGTAATTAAATAAATTAAAAGTCTCCTTCAACACTTGGCAGGGGTTTCATATATTACATTCACCTTATCCACAGTTTTTCCATCGCAGTATTCCGCTGCTATACGTAAGGCCGGTAGTTTCTGGGTTTCCATCTCTTTGAGCGAAAGCGGAAGAAGAAAAACATGAACATGAGGAAGACACAGGAGAGGGCATAGAGGAACACACAGAGACTCATGTCCACTCTGGAGAATCCCAGGCCCAGGATCGTCATCCCTGGCCTGGCTTCTATCTGGATGCCGGTGAGCTTCTGTCCTGCACCATTGGTGTCACTCCTCTTCTGATGTTTAGGAGCGCTGTCAGGAGATGGCTTTAGGTTCTGGTTGAGGTGAAGGTTGCTGTTAGGTTTGGTTATGGCTTTGGGTTTGTCGGGAGCAGGAGGGCCTGGCTCTGGTTGGCTGTTGCTGGAGTATTTTGGGGAGATGTTTGAGGCACCATAGTGTTGTCTGAGGAAAGCGAGCACCATCTGTTCGTTCCAGACATGTAGGCCTTCTTGCTCCTCATGGCATGTGGGACAGAGATCAGGAGTCGGCCATTGAGTCTTAGGAAACATGGAGTCCTCGCTCATTGAACCTGCATAACGAGTGCAATCAGCTATGAGGGTAACGTCTGCTAGCATGTTTAGAACTTTACATTTATAGTTTGGACATGAAAATATCATTGTAGTTCTTGAATTTCTTCTGGCACATTAATAAACTCATTCATTCGTTCTCTTTCTTTCTTTCTGTCCCTTTTCCTTCCTTCCTTCCTTTCTTTTGTTTTGTTCTTTTCCTTCCTTCCCTTTGTTCCTTCCTACCCCTTTTGCCTTTAATGAATGGCACATTAATGAAGTCTTTCATTCGTTCTTTCTTCGTTCCTTCCTTCCTTTTGTTCTTTTCTTTCCTTCCCCTTTGTTCCTTCCAACCCCTTTTGCCTTTTCTTTTTCCTGCCCTTCCTGCTTTCTCCCTTCATGTGTTTTTTCCTTCCAGTCCTAATTGCATACTTCCCAATATTTTTTTTCTTTTTTCTTCTCCATCCTACTTTCTTTGTTACAATTTTTTCTTCTTTCTATCACCTGTGCATTCTATCCTTCATGTCTGCCCTCCTTTCTTGCTTCATATCCTTTTTACTTTCTCCTTTCAAATCCCCCCCATCCTTTCTTCCAGTTCTTTTTCCTTCCAGTTCTAATTTCATTCTTTCTTCCATTACTTTTTCTTTCTCTCCGGTGCTTTTTTTCTTCCTTACTTCATGTCCTTATATATGGCTTCATGTTTTTTTAACCTTCTTTTAGACCACTTTCTTTTTCTTTCTTTCTTTCTTTTAATTTTTCTGTATTTTTCTTTCCTCTTTCCAGTCCTTTTATCTTCCTTCCTGTCCTGTCTGTTTGGTTCCTTTCTTACCACCTGTCTGTTCCCCCATAATTCCTTCTTGTCTCCTTTCTTTAATCCTCACAGTTTTCCCTTTTTCCCTTTCTTCCTACACTACAGTTCAGGTACAGCCCTGAGATCTGAGAATAATACAAACGGAGCACCAACATGCTGATTTATGCTCCTGTCACAAAATAACAACTAAAAGCTTACTTTGTGAGATGTATTATGCAATAAGTTGTTTAGTGGGTGACAGTCTTACCCTCATCTTGTTGTTAACTAAATCCAGGATAGCATCGTAGGGGATCTTCTCCAAAGGTAAACTGACTAGCCATTCTAGCAATGTCTCGAGAAGTTTCACTACTGATTGATGACCTGGAAATAGCTACAATCAAATGGGCCAAGTAAGATATAAACCTGTAAATTTCAACGCTCTAATGAAAACAATTCTAGTGCGAGAAGACAGCTCAAGTGCAAAAAAAAAGTTGTGTTTGGGTTACAACGCTACCTTGGCGACAACTGTTACAAAGTCCTTGAAAGTTTTTAGTTCTTCTCCTTCTAAGGTCTTGTGGGTGGCCAGTTCAACCCTCAGTAGATAATGCAAGCCAGATTCCAGATCTGCCATGTATACCTTAGACCTGAAGAAACACTGATATTGGTTACCTCATCTTAAAGTTAATTTAACAGCAAGCAAAAAAAAAAACCATGGGGTGTTCATCTTCTAAGCTGTTAAACTGCAGACATTTGGACTACGTCACTTTTTACAGGAAATTTACACTACTGTTCAAAAGCCTGGGGTTGGTAAAATATTTATTTAATTAGTATTAGTATTATTTTTTACATTTTATTTTAATAAGTCTCTTGTTCTCACCGTGTCTGCATTAATCAAAAATACTGTAAAAAAAAAATAAATAGTAACACTGTGAAATACTATTACAATTTCATGATTTAAAATAACTGTAATAACCTATTTTAATATATATTAAAATGTAATTTATTCCTGTGATAGCAAAGCTGAATTTTCAGCAGTCATTACTCCAGTCTTCAGTGTCACATGATCCTTCAGAAATCATTCTAATATGCTGATTTGCTACTCAAGAAATGTTTCTTAATAACAGTTGCCGCTTAATATTTTTGTGGAAACCATGATACATTTTTTTTATGAAAATCAAATCAACTGCATTTATTTGAAATAGAAATCCTTTGTAATTTTTTTACTGTCACTTTGGATCAATTTAATCTGTCCTTGCTGACAAACTTTTGAACAGTAGTGTAAATATCAATCAAACTCACTTTTCAAACTCTTTCCACTCCACCTGGGTTCCCTGTCCATTATTCCCAGGCTGAGGATGCTGCAGGGACGAGGTGGACCGTTTCCTGTGTACTCCAGGGAGGAGTTTTAGGAAGGAAGAGAAGAAAAAGCGTAGCCTCTTCTGACTGTTAACACAAACAAAAATGCATCGAATGCACCTAAACAGGACCTCTTTTTGATAGTCAGACTAAAATGAATTCAGCAGAGACCGTTAACTTACACATTCATGACAGTGTGCGTGCTGTTGGGATAGAAGAGGTACGCTGAGGGAACTGAACTTATCCCTAGTTTCTCCATTAGAAGTTTGTCTGAGCTCAGAGCTCTCTTCACTGCCAAACCCTCATATGGCATTAGGTCCAAAATTACCTAGTTAAAAAGAGCACAAACATTAAATTAGAGCATTACAATTCTAGCTACATCACTGATTATACCTAAAGGGGTCATTTAGATCATCATCTTCTCACCCACTCATCATTTGAAACTTATGTTATTTTCCTTTTTCCATGGAACACAAAAGGAGTTTGGTTTATTGGATTGTCTAAGGCAACATTTAAAGACTATCCAAAATGTTTTGAGCATTTTATTTATGGTTTTGTTAATATAACAAAGATTTAGTGAGAGCCACTGGCTTATTCAGCAAAAGTAGGCTACAACCATCAAGCCCCATAAAAGTGTTATGTAGGTTTTCTAAAACAATACAATAGCTTTATGTAAAGTACAGATCTACATTTCTGTGATTTTTACTGAAAACCTTGCTTTCCGCTAGTTCCGATCTGGTCCAGTCATGTTACACAGGAGAACTTTCTTTGCAGACATTTATGTGTATTTGTGTTTCCTGGTAATTTGCTTGCAGCATCCGCTACACAAGACTTTAGATCTGTAGTGTATCATGAATACGCCACGTTTGAATATAAAGAACATATTTGCAGGGCGAAAGCTAAATTAACCTTGTACTTTACTTAAAATTTCAATCTGTTCCTCACAAAAAGCTATCGTACAGCTTTACAGGAATTATAGTGTGTATACTATTATAATATAATATTTTTATTATATTTTTGGAGGTTTACAGTGTCTATCTACATTTATGTTACGGTAAAGAGCAGCCTGGACATTGAGCAAAAATTCTCCTTATTTGTGTTTTTGACTTCTTTTGTGTTCAATGGAAGAAAGCCATGCTAATTTGAAATAGTGGTGCACAGATCATGGAAATTGAGACCAATCGCCATATTTATTTTTCAAAAAGTCTCTTGCCATTAATTCAAATTTTTTTTTTTTTACATGCATTTGCATTTTTTCCCCTCCTATCTGCACAGCGATTCAGCAGAATTACTATAGTTACCCTTGAATGGACACATTATAGTTAATGTAATATCAATAAAAGAAAATGGCATACATATCTGAATTTAGGTATGTCTCATCTAAAGTGAATGCTTACAACAACAAATTGCCCACCAGTGCTGCAATGCCATGCTTACAGCCCTGAGAAAAAAACTGTTATTCAGCAGAGCTGTAGTGTAAATGTGAATTTGTGCCTGCTTTAATTATATATATAAATGAACTGAAAATTGATCGGCTGATAAAAATAACATTGACCAATAACAATCAGATCAATTTGGAAAGACATATGGCTGAGTAAATTATGACATCCGATCTTATACTGCTTTATGTCCTACAAAACCAGATTAATTGACAACCACTTTTCATACCTCTCTTCCAATATAAGAGTCTTCATCCTCAACTATAACTGCAGTATAGAACTCCGTTTTCTTCCCCATTAAGGAAAGAATCTCCGCAGACCTGTAACAGATGACAAACTCAGTGTCTCTAAATAGAAAACTCCATTTATGTCTAGAAATGAAGCCCTAAACAAACATTCCTAATTTCCCTCTGAAAGCTGGAGACAGAAAAAGTTAAATATTAAAAATGTCTGAAATTGAACGTGTATGTGAAGATGATGGGTAGTAATATTGTAGATTTGGGCACCTGGCAGGGTCAAGGGGAGGGCAGAAAAATTGAAATCACATCATATGACCCCTTTAATCAGACATGTTTCTGGCAACAAGAAATTTGATAAGGGTGTAATAATACATTTGTCTATTGTATAATTACGCTGGTTTCAGGTTTACACGACCTCGATAATACAAAGATAAGACAAAAACAGCTAGAAAGGAGCACAGCAAAATAGAGCAGAAGGCAGGGGTTTCATTTTTTAAAAGTTAATTTGCCACAGTATAAGCATTCAATAAACAGCATAGGAAACATGATGCATTTAATGCATGAATTCAAAGATGCAACATTTCCAAAAAGTTTTATAATGTGCAAACACAGTATAACAGGCTGTCAGCATGCTTGTTAAATTTAAAAAGCTTAATAAATAAAAATAAATAATCTAAGTCCAAATAATCCAGTCAGCTTCTCTAATTGGCTAGTCTGTTAATAGACAACTAGATGACTAGGTGACTACTGTACATCATCTTTAATATATATGAACATTTTTGATGTACAGCATTGTAGAGCAGGAGTTTGGACCAATAAGATTTCTTTACGGAAAAAAAAAAAAAAAAAAACGAAACAAAAACATGCTTGGACTACATGTTCTGCATGATGTAGTCTATTAAAATACCATTAGAACGCCCCCATACTTAAAGATGTATGGGCCAAAAATGCCAATTATGAGTTCTTGTCTTATATTTTACATTATATGATACAAGCAATATCACACAAACAATAGTGCTGTTTTTGTCGATTACCAGTGCGACTGAAAATGCAATGTTGATTTTATATTGACATTTTAGACACAATATTATCATTATTGTCTGTTTTTGCTCTATTTGCCAACAAAAATGGTTCCAAACAAATCTACAGCTGAACTGTTGTGCATCTCCAGTAACTTGAGATGTTACTGAATGTATCTGTATTTTTAAACACATCGAGTGAGTCAATTATTCAATGACCAATTCATAAAGAATCTATTTTTTTTCATTCCTGAATGAATCAGTTGTTTTAATGGACTGACTGAATGAATAACTCATTGACTCACTCATTAAGACTTGTCAAAACTTAATGACAGTTTTAGTTTCATATTTAAAGTGTTATTTAATTTTTTTTAAAGGGCACCTAATAATTTTTCAATTGTTATGATTTACTGTATAGGTTTAATCTGCTGAAAGAATAAATAAGATCATTTGTACAAACATACCCTGAAGGTGGGGTAGAAGTGGATTCCAAACTCCTTACAGACGTCGAAGTTCTTCTCATGAGCACAATCCACAACTCCTATCTGAATGGCCTGTGCCCAGTCTAGGAGAGTAGAGAGACACATCACACTTTTCAAAAACACAAAACAATGCAAATCTAAAATTAAAGAGAAATTCTGTCATCAAGTACTCACCCTCACATTGTTCCAAACCCATGAGACTTTTATTTATCATTTAATGACAATTGAAAATATTTTTAATGAAACCTGAAAGATTTTTGTCCCACTATTGAAAGTCCATTCCACCAAAACTTCACTAAACTTCAATGCATATGAATAGAGTCATTTAAACCAAGACTACTAAAGTCACAAAATTGCTTTATATGATGAATAGATTTAATTTATATTTATTCAAATATAAACATGGATAAATGCCCCATTCATATGGATTAGGCTACTTTTACAATCTCTTTCTGAACTTGCTGAAGTCAAAGTTGTGACATAACTGACTTTTAATAGAGTGACAAATTTCCCAGTCATTAAAAATATGTTCATCAGTGTTTCAAAGATGAACAAATGTCTAATGGGTTTGGAAAGACACGAGAGTGAGCAAATAATGACTTAATTTTCATTTTGGGTGAAATAACCCCAAATTAAATCAAGTGATGAAGTATCAAATTATGTCAATACTTGTTTTCTTTTTAATAATGCTCTTTTTAGACATTTCACAACAGCCCTAAAGTGAAGAGGTAGAAGAGCATTTGTAGAGACGTGTGCCCAGTAATATTTCTTGATTTGTGTTGTAAAACACAAGCTGACATCCACACTGAATGTTTTATCCATACTGGCACCCAGAACAGATGCCAGATATCCTAAGTGGAGAGTGTAGCGTCTGGACCAATCAAACACACAATTTTTCATTTGATTTAACAAATCAGTTATTCATTAGATTAACAAATCGTCACAGTCCCCTCACCCAATAACGTTATGAGCCTAAACACTGTCAACCTAAAAGTGTGTACGTGACTTGAGATACGCTGTTGTGTCCCTGTTTGCTGGCTTGTTTAGATGCAGATAAAGTGGGGGCTTGAATTGGTACCGCTATTATGATTGGAAGAGTCCTTATGTATTTCATGCTTAATGGTATCAGTGTAAGGTTAATCTGATCTTAGCAAAGAAACCCTAATTTCAGTATTAATTAAAGCATCTGTTCTGACAAAGCATAAGTCTGAATCTCAGCTCAGCAGCATGTCCAAACTGTACCATAAT
>NW_015630979.1:280429-308298 GCF_001515625.1 Sinocyclocheilus rhinocerous
ATGTGAGCTACAACGCTCCTAAGGACACCCTAAGTTTGCGCCAGGCTTCGGCTTTGACTTTCCATTCACCGGGATTCTCTGACTCAAACTGGTTCTTTTTCATCAACCAACTTCAGCAAAGATCAACTTGAGCCTTCAGATTGCATCAAGCCTTTCTTTCAGACAGACGAGACGTGCAAGTATTCAAACTTAGTCTTATTAATTGATACATTAGGTATCATTTGCATCTTTTTACAAAGGTGTGTTTGAACTACGAATCTTATGTTTCCTTCAGGCGGTAGATCTGCTGAATATCAAATGGTACCATAGTTTCATATTCTTATTTCTCTTCTCTTTACTGCGTTAAGCTTTAACCCTTTCCTATACAAACTGTGTGTGTGTGTGTGTGTGTGTATGTGTAGGTGTATGTTAGACTAGTTTTTTTTTTAAGTGTTTATGTAGTTAATAAAGTCTTACTTGTATCACACTTGATGTTGTTCATTGTTTGCTCATAACTGGAGTCACTTAATCATTCAGATTTATGCTACAAGCTCTTTGTAGAATTGTACAGTAAGAAAGTTATTTCCCTTAACCAGGAAATTAACGTTCTTAGAATTGACAGACAGTTGACCCTGAGAGGTCAAGTAAATATCTACAGCGGATCTAAATATTTGTAATTAATTATAACTAGTTATGATTAATTATTCATATTTCCCCATGAGCTGATTCGCTACAAGAGGTAAAAGGACCTCTGGCAGGAAGCCTCAAATCATTTGTTGCATTACATGGTTTTGAGCTCTGACATCAGAAATGTAGATATTAAGTCTCCCGCATAAAACTTTGTGAGACGAAATATAGTCGTACTGCCTCAAATCAGGATTTCATACATTGTATACAGAGTTTCCACAGCCAGGTGGTTTGTTTTTAACGCAAACTCATAAACTGAACAGCTGTAAAATCTGTGTCAGAAAGATGAAGCAGATGGGGTGTGATGAAGGCAGCTGATATAAAAATGTTTGGATGAGAGAGCGGAGAGACAGCTGGGGGCATTTTAGCCCTCTATTCTTCACCTGAGGGTGGGACTCTGTGGGTTTTGGGATGTGTGGGGGAATGCACAGCGGGGTTGCGTCCTCACAATAGGGCCATCTGACCCTCATTGTGAAGGTAACAGCTGGTAGGCGGCCACTCGCGAGCCACCCAGCCGACAGCTTGTGCCAACAAAGGCAGACTGAAAGCATTCAACAGAAGACTTGTCCTCGCAACGTTAGTCATCCAAAGGCCATAATCACCCCTTCCTTCCCAGTCCAATGAAGAGGAAAAGCAAGGCATGGCATTCCAGAACATATATACTGTACCCTGTGATACAATAATGGCACATGCATTTGTGAGCCAACCATATGCTGGTTTAATTACCAAAAAAAAAACACCACAAAAATACTTTAGCATAAGAACAGGGTAATCAATTAGTACCATAGTCCCAACATCTGCCTGCTCATTGAAAAGCTGGGATTATTTAAGCCTAGAAAGAATTTGCTTTGAGGATTTGGGGGAAAAAAAAAGTTACGCCCAGAATTGAATTCTGTCATCATTTACTTACCCACATATCATTCCAAACTTTCTTTCTGCTGTGAAACATACAGTAAAATAATATATTTTGAGAAATGTCTTAGTGTTTTTTGGAAGTCAATAGTCACCAAAACTATTTGGCTACCAACATTCTTCTACATTCAAATATCTTATTTTATGTTTCACAGAATAAAATGTTGAAAACAGGTTTAAAACAACATAACTGATGACACAATATTGATTTTTTTGGGGTGAACTATCCCTTTAAGATTACTATTTAAACTTGCTTTGAATATAATTTGTAACACCAAAAATGGTTGTTGAAATGAAAACTCATTACAGTTGTCGGTCGCCAGTGAGAGAGAACTCTGAAACTGTGACATTGATGGTTTAAAAACTGACCCTACCTAATTTCACAGCTCTACCACTTTTAGCATCTTCACGACAAGGTGTTAAATGCATTTGCCCTCATTTAGATTAAATGTGTCAGTCTACAGTGACCTTTTCATCGCCGTCACCCTTCACTGCACCCAACACAAGTGGCTTCCTCTGGAATACCATCAGTCCTTTAGCTCAGAGCATGGCAGGCACGTAGCACTGCTGTCTAAGCATTTTTATTAGCAATTAGGCCGGTCTTGTAGCTCTAAGACAGTCTAAAGAGAGAGTGACTGTTAATCCCATTATTTATTCAGAGGAGCTTTAGGAGCCACAGCTTGACCAGAGGTGGGCTTTCCCCATCCAACTAGAGCTGCTTACAGAAAACACTCATCAAAACCAGCAAACAGAAAATGAAAGCAACAAGAGGAAATCTTTGAGTCTATCAGGTCTAAACCTCTAAAATCAAATTCATCAACACAATCAGTGCAGGAGAAGTTTGGTAGGATTACATATGTTGAGTTTCTGTTTTCAGATCATGAAAAATAACAGAACTTAAAATGCTATTTGTGTAACAGTGTTGACATTTTAAGCTTGATGAAATTTTCTCATGACATTAAAAATTGGGCAAATCAAAAACATTTGTTTTAAAGACAAGTTAGTGTTACAGTATAGACATTTTGGTGGTGCTTCTTATATACACAACTTGGTCATGCCTGGATTTAAAAGGGTAGACATACTGCATCTCTTTCCCACCACAGGATATATTTAAAATAATTTGTTTAGTCATTCAGGTAAACAAATAAAAACAAACGTGGTCAAAACAAATCAGTAAGACAAATCAATTCAGTGAGCTGACCTTAAGAACTAGATCAATTTATGGACAAATCATTGAATGTTTCAGACCAGTTTTGTGAACCAGATCAACTGCTTCATTAAAAAGACCTGACTCAAAAGAATGTCCAAACCATGAATGAATCAATCATTGCTACTTCTCTAAGAAACGTATGTCGAATAACAACTTAAATTCTGGCCTTTTTTCAAACAAATCTATCATAGGAACACACTGTATTCCAAATCTTCTGATACCATACAATAGCTCTGCGTAACAAACAGACCAAAATTGAAGTAGTTATTATCTGAGAACATTGCTTTCCAGTGGGCTATTCGATGCACATTCACGAGAGTATCACGACGCATGTGTGTGTTGCTGCTGACTAGGGTTGTGGCGGTGAGGAAATTTTCCCACCGGTTAATCGACGTGTGACAAAACCGGTAATACCGGTATCACCGCGGGGGCGGGGCGTTCCCTCTTTTCCTCACTTTCCTTCGCTTTTAAATAGCTTGTAAAAGCGGCGTGCGCATTTTACTTTCACTTTGAAATAGCGGCAATTTGGCGTAAAGCTGCGGCTTAACACCGGTATCACCGTCAATCGCGGCAAGCATACTGCTGACACAGAAGCCGCCGCTCTGACGTAGAACCTGCATGCGCTGAGCCTTGTTTACAAGCAGACGAATGCACAAGCATGCGTCCTGGTACTGTTGTGAATGCGCACTGAAGACTGACACGGAAGAGAAATTGTTGAATAAAATCATTATTTTTGTTTTCTTTGCACACAAGAAGTATTCTTGTAGCTTCATAAAATTAAGGCTGCACCACTGATGTCACATGGACTAGGGATGCACCGGATGTTCGGCAACCAAAATTATTTGGCCGAAAATAGCAATAAGTGAAAAAAAGAACGAATAAATAAAGAAAACGAATAAATTGTACCGAACAATGACGTTACGCGATCAAACAGAGGCGCGCACTAATGCAGCAAACATGACAGCAGTGTGGAGGCATTTGTCCGAGAAAGACGCAAAAATCATTATATAAGCACCGACAGCGAGAGACTGTTGCATTGCATGTCTTCGATGAGAAGAGGAAGGGTGGTTATTGCTGGTTACTGTATGATGATTGAAATCGTGAAATGGCCTCGAACGATTAGTAAATATACTGCAGAACGTTATGTTTTCTAATACACACATGAATTGCATGTATTCAAACAGGGCTGCACGAGGTTGCGGCGCCAGGGTTCAAAGTCCAATGTGCGAGGAAAATCTGCGCTGAAACTGCTGCTCAGTATAATTTTTATGCTTTTTTAAAATAAAATAAGAAAAGTAAGACAATAATGATAATAATAATTACAACAGTTCTGTTAATACATTTATTATATCACTCACACATAGTGTTCAAACTGAGATCTGTAATATTTTCTAATGTTTTAAAAGAATTCTGTTCTGCTCAGCAAGGCTGTATTTATTTGTACAGTAAAAAACAATAAATGATAACTGATTCAAGAAAGGGGTGTCAAAAATGGCCAACAAATATTTTACTAACTTATTAATTTTAAGTTAAATTGTGCTTTGTTTGTTATAGTGTCTGCTAGAATGTTAAAAAATGTTCAGTGTTAAGTAAATATTTTTAAATTGTTGTTTTGTAATTGTTTTTTCTTTGAAAAGCTAGACAAAAGCACATTTTGGCTATTTAATTTATGCAATGGTGAAAAAATTGGCAAAATATATTAGGGGTGTAAATCGGATGGTTCGTCACGATACGATACGATACGATAGCGATTCTCATACCCAGCGATACGATATTTGCCGATACTTCAAAAATTCTATGACACGATTTCGATACGATTCGATACAGGAGAATATCGATCGATATATCGATATTATTATATTATATACATATTTTAAACAACCATCTACATTTTTATTAACTCACAACTGCAACCAAAACATATAACATGAACATTTATCTTACATTTTTAAAACTTTATTTGATACTTTTTTGGCTGCTACTATGGGCTCAGTGCTAAAACCATTTCTACAGATAAGCAATAGCAGAAAATAAATACATACAATATAACAAAGACACAAATTCAATAAACAGTGCTTTTAAGGTTTTTTAGGTAGATCTAAAAGAAATTTTCAGGTACAGAAATGTAATAATCTAATGTAAAATGACACTGCATAGTCTTCACTGTATAGATTAAATATAGATTAATCCTTATAAAAGTTGTTCATTCAAAATCAGTGAGATTTTTTTATTTGACAGAAGTTTTCTGTTAGTCTGCTTTCACTTTAAGAAAAGCACGGATCCAATATACACGTGTTTTCTTTCTCAACTGTATACGTTAAGACAGTGTTTCCCAACCGGGGTGCCGCGGCTAGCCAAAAAGCATCTATTATATAATATCCATTTCTGATGTCGCCAATAATTAGAGATGCACCGAAATTTCGGCTGCCGAATTAGTTCACCGCTCAGGTTTCACTTTCACGTGGTGTGACGCTCTGCGTATTATCCCGCTCTATGTGTGTGCGCTCCGCTCAGTTGCTCCACTCATATACCGTTCATGCTCATCGGAACAGCAAAGTCCACTCAAAAAATGAGCCGACAGGAAACATCGATGTAGTACAGTATTGTTTCTGTCTGCAATAGCCCTACTGTGTTGTAACATGGTGTGGTATATGGGCAACTCTGGTAACGCTGCCCTCTCATTCATTGATCTGCTAACCGCTATGTTATGCTCACGTGTTCTGATAACAATAGCTTTCTAGGACTAAACATTATTTGGATAATTGGTAAAAAAAAAAAAAAAAAAAAAATATCTGTATGACATTATATTCTGCAGTTCTTCCCTGTTGTACCGAATATCTATACTTTTCAAATTATCATATAGAAGTTAGAAATTCAAATATTGTGACAAAATTAATTTTGTAGGGTGCCACAAGTTTGTTAAAATTTCTAAAGGGTGCCGCGACTAAAAAAAGGTTGGGAAACACTGCGTTAAGACATAGGCATAACCGATTGTGTTTACTAGGATATTCACCAAGGCGCACATGTTGATGTAATTTGGTCTGTATTTGTTCATCCATGCACAAAAAAGCCGAAGAGAGCTCAATTAGGTATTAGCGCGCTGTCGATGTGGCTGTCTGTATACGTGCGTAATTACGACGTAATTCCATCAACTATCCCGAGCGTCTTTTACCCTTGCCCTTCAGGCAGTCTTATCGTCCCGACACGTGAGTTTGAACGAGAATGCACTATCGATGGATCGTTACACCCCTAAAATATATGGGGGGAAAATGCGAAAAACCGTGTTCGGTATTCAGCCTTCGGCCCAGTGTTTCGTTTTGTTCAGCTTCGGCCAAGAACTTTTATTTCGGTGTATCCCTAACATGGACTATTTTAACAATGTCCTTACTAACTTTTTGGGCCTTGAACATGTCAGTTGCATTGCTGTCAGAAAGATCTTGAATTTCATCAAAAATATCTTAATTTGTGTTTCGAAGATGAATGAAGGTCTTACGGGTTTGGTATGACATGAGGGTGAAGAATTAATGACAGAATTCTCATTTTGGGGTAAAACTATCCCTTTAACCCTAAGAACTGGAACAAACTGATTCATGAACAGATCATTCAGACCAGTTCAGACTGATTCACTGAAAAGATCTGATTAAAAAAAATTATTCATTCACAGTTGTGTCAAATAACGACTTATATTGTGGCCTTTTATCGCACAAATCTTTGACATGAATATAGTGCACAAGTCACATGAATGACTAATGCATTTATGGTGCTGTTGAGTTATGTTTGGAGACTGGCAGCTCAATTATATTAAAAAGTATGGCCAGAATAATACTCAACAGAACAAAGTCATACACGTTTGGACCAACATGAGATTTGTGTGACAAAAGGCCAGAATTTAAGTCGTTATTTGACACAAGTTCATGAGACCAGGCGCGATGTCCAAACTGAATGATTCATTCTTTTGAGTCAGATCTTTTCAGTGAATCAGTTGAGCTGGTTCACAAAACTGGTCTGAATGATCTGTTCATGAATCAGTTTGAAAGTAATGACACAATTTTCAGTTTGGAGTAATCTATACCTCTACGTGTTTTATATATATATATATATATATATATATATATATATATATATATATATTAAAAGACAACTAAAAATAAATATACTGTACACTACCTTGAGACATTTATCTGACAGTGTGCGTGTTGTGGGTGAACATAAAGGCCTTGAGTGCAATGATAAATACAGAAAACAGTCAGCAACAACCGTGGATTTACAAACAGGTGTATCAACAAACCAGGGATTATCAACTTCCCATGCATGTCCTCCTGTGTACTTAAATCCAAATGCACAAAAGCCTCATTAGGCAAAACCCATGTGATAATGTACAAGGAAATACATTTACACAATTTAAAATGAAAACGAAAATCAGTTATTGTACAACAAGCCAAAGAGAAAAAGCACTAACAAGCACTTATAAATCAAGGCAATGCCATGATTTACTTGAACTATGGCAATACCATGATAGTACCATATGTATTCGTGGAGTGATATGGATATGTTAATCACTCAGTGCCATGGAATATATCAGAGTATTAGTACTTTGATATACCATGGCATTACCATCACTTTGCCATTACATAGTAAGAATGACCATGCCTAAAGAACCTCTTTCCATATTATTATTTTGAAAAACTTGTGTGCCTGAAGAGAATGCCTTAAAACGTTTAAGGAAATGTTATTGTCTTTCCCCAAGGGAGTGAATAAACAGGAAGATGATCATACAAATGCACCTACCCTTCACGTCTCCGGCCAGCGCTTTCCATGTCGGCGAGTACTGGATACAGTGTCCGCACCACGACGAGTAGAACTGAAGCAGCCAGGCGCTGGAGGAGTTCAACACGGTCTGCTTTAGGCTGTCGCTGCTCAGTATAACCACTGGATCCTCCTCAGTGTATAACCGAGTTGACTGAGCGAGTCCGAACAGCAGCCCCAACAGAACAACGAGCTTAACGCAAACCGCCACGGCCATTGGAGGTGATGGAAGAAACGCCATACAATTCGAAGCCACTCACTTAAAATGAATTCTCTACATTCAGACTGATTCTGCTCGCTCCTATGGATGACTACATTTAGTAGGGACGTGAGTCTTCTAGAGCATCATCACTGCGCTAAGAGGACGCAGACGCCTATCTTGCACATTCTATCTGCGTATGGGCGACGCATATCATGTATGTGGCGCGTTTACGTAATAACAATTCTTCGGTGTATGGTACTCTAATATAATCAAAATTGTTTGAAAAAAAAAAAACACACCACAAATGTTGCTAAGAATGAAATATATTTAATCTTGATTGTAGTGTAGTTTAATGTACAGAAACACATAATTGATTTTTAAAAAATCATTAAAATAATGATTGATATGATGAATGATTAAAGACAAAGATTAAATCTCACAAAAAAAGTTAATGTAACGTCACCTCAGAATCAAAAGAAATATACTGCATACAGAAAATGAATTCATTTATTTACTTTGGTGTGTTTGTATTTTGATGTGTTTGTTCACATTGTATAACCATAAGCACATTTTGTCCTGAAATTCTCATTAATGTAATATATCAGTACATGTCGTTTTGAGTTTTTTTTTGTAATTCCCATTATTCTCCATGATGATTTGCATTATATTCTCATTACTGTAATAAAGTAGCCTATTACTTTTAATTCATCAAGTAAACAAATGACTGTGATACATTACTTTTGATTTAAATCAGCTGATATTAAAAGCAATACAAATAATACTAATATGACATATAAATACTTTAAAATGTAAATAATATCATTTTTTAAGAATAATATCAAGAATTTCAGTAATGAGAATAATATGTTTTTCTTTACAGTAATTGCAAAAGTGGAAATTGTGTGAAAATGTGTTGTCATGAACATTTCATAATGCAAAAAAACTGCTCTAAATGGTCCTAAAACAGTTTTATGGGTTTACGTTCCTCAAGCAAAACATAATTTGTTGAAATATGACTTGGACATGCTCTTGACAGGATTTGTAAGATTCCCCCAAAAAGAAAACAACAACATATCAAAGAACATATCAGAGATGCAAGTATGAAAATGTCAAGATTCTGAAACTTGTCTTTTAGGTTGAAAAGTGCATATGATTTAGGGCTAATATTGTGTCATCCAAAAGAAGACTGAAAATCTCCTCAGTCAGATGCATTTTCACAGTGTACTGGTCAGCACTGTAGTCTAGCCAAGTTCTCTCCTCATTATGAAGTTCCTGAATCTAGAAATAGATCAAAAGACAAAATCAGACATTTTCAGTTCTAACATTTACTGCAGTCTTAGCTAAAGTTACACCAAGACCACTAATTTCACAAGCAAGCGTATTATTATAGGAGTGCCTTTACACACACCAGTATAAAGTCCACTCTGTCTCTCTTGGCGTACCAGTATTTGCACAGTTTTTGGAGCATCTCTGTCATCTGTTGCTCGCTTCGCTCTAAATTCAGAATTTTCTGTATCTCTTTTCTCACGGCAGCCTGCAAATAACATTAGATTAACACACTTTAAATGTTCTTTAAAGTACTTTAATCAAAATGTTAGTTCACCTGAAAAAAAAAAAAATATATATATTTATATATAATATTATATATATATATAATAAAACAAAAACTTTGCATGAATATTATTTTAATGGTTCATACAGCTGATTGCAAATTGTTTTACCTTTAAAAATGTGACTGAAACTTGACTGGATTGCAGAGCTGAGATCACAGATTGATCATCTATATTCTGGGCAGATTGTTTTGTCCTTAACAGATCACCCCAAATCTCATGAAGTACATCAGATGTTAACTGAAAGATCACCTACAGTGTAAAATGAATAAGGTTTAGATTAGAATTGTGTTCCTCTCATTCATTTAGCATTTTTATAGTCATTTGTTATGTACACGTTCCTATAGACTAACCTGCCGATAACATTTGCGACTATCATCGTCTAATAAATAGCTTGGTGTTTCATAAAGGTCGAGAGTGTCTTCATTTGCTTGGCCACACAGAATCTCCACTGCAGCGTCCACTAATCTGTACACAATGCCGTCTTCATGGGGCGGCACTTTTATCTTTGGTGGCATGTCGGGTTGGGCCTGATGCCACTGATCCAAGACACATGGCATAAAATGACCATCCTCACCTTTTCTGACTTCCTAAATATCAAAGAGAAAAGTGCAGTAATAGTAAACAAAAATGAAATTTTTCAATTATTCAAATTTCATGCACAGATATTATTTTACACGGGTATTTTATTCTTCACTAAAGCATATTCTACAGTTGTTTTGACAACTTACAGTATCTGTAGAGTGATTGTCATGCAATGCTTTAATCCTTTGTCTCTTTCTATTATCCTGAGCACAGTGAACTCCATCTTTATCCAGCTCTTCTGTCAGCTTAGCATCCTCATGGTGCCTGTTTTGATGGAGCTCATTATGATGGAGCTCAAAGTCGGTCTGTAAAATACAGGTGCTTAGTGATAGGTACAACTGCTGTATGCTATACGATAAAGTTTGTGAAAACAATGAAAAAATGAAAATTCTGTCATAATTTAATCATTCTCATGTTTTTAACACCTAGTAAAAAAGTCATATATTTTAAAATACATTTATTTCATATAAGTATAGTTCAAATCTGTTAACATATTTACTGACATATTGCTCAAGACTTACTGATATAAAAATTATAATTCAACTTTATTTGGAGAACTACTCACAATGCACATTTCTTAATATTAAGCATAAAATGTGTTTTAATGTCACTATTGATGAGGATTGTATAATCTTTGAATAATATTAGTCTTTAAGTGCCATATATTTAAAGTGTACCTGAAGTATACTTGGAATAGTTCCACTTTAGCACAATCAAATATACTTCAGTATATCTTTAGTTGGACTTCAGCACTACTTCCACACAATTAAAGTGCATCAAGTATAAAATTAGTTGTTCCAATTTCAGCAAGTATAACAGTCTAGTATACTAAAAGTACAATTGCAGGGTATTTTTATTAAGTACATAAATATGTAAATGTATTTGTAGTTTACTTAGGATGAAATAAATGTGTTTCAAATACATTTTAGTATATTTATTTTTCTCTAGGGTGTATGACTCTGTTTGCAAGAATTGTTGATGCTGCTCTTTTACAATGAAATCATACAGTGACTAGATGCTGTTGAGCTTCAGTAAGGACAAAAAGCACAATCAGTACATAAGTCTTACGCTATATTACAAGTTTTCTGAAGCTTTCTGATGAGTTACACATAGTTTGTGTGAGGAACAGACATATCGAATTTAGTTTACTATCATTATAGCCCTATACATTGTATACTGTAATAGAATGGAATAACAGAATAGAAAAATAAGATACATATACTGTATAGTGTAACGCAGTAAAGCACTGTACAAGGTTTGAGGTCAGTGAAACACCACTGGTTCTTGTGTGTCTCGTAACTGAATTCTCGTGTCGGGATGTGTCAGTTTTTGTGCTACTTTGTGTGTTTTTTTTGGTTTTTTTTGGTCTGGTCTCTGGTCATTGTACTTTGTTTTGTTTTGTTTTTTGAAAGAAGTCTGCATTTATTTTATCAACAGTCAACAGTAATATTGTGAAATATTATTACAAATTAAATTGTTTTCTAGTTTAATATATTGGTAACACTTTAGTATAGGTACCAATTCTCACTATTAATTAGTTGTTTATTAGCATGCCTATTATTAAAATATAGGCTGTTTATTAGTACTTATAAAGCACAAATTCTGCATGACCATATTCTACACCCCTAATCCTATACCCAGTACCTAAACTTAACAAGTACCTTACTAACTATTAATAAGCAGCAAATTAGGAGATTATTGAAGCAATAGTCATAGTTAATGGTTTGTTAACAGTGAGAATTGGACCTTAAAATAAAGTGTGACTGATATACAAGTAATTTTAAAAGTAATTTTTTCCTTGTTAGGCAAAGCTGAATTTTTAGCAACCATTACTTCAGTCTTCAGTGTCACATGATCCTTCAGAAATCATTCTAATATGCTGATTTGCTGCAAGAAGAAACATTTCTTATTTTTTATCAATGTTGAAAACAGTTGTGCTGCTTAATATTTTTGGGGAAACTGTGATACAGATTCTTTGATGGATAGAATCTTTTTAGAAAGAAATTTTATGAATGTTTTACTGTCAAAAAATTTTTACTTACCTAAAATTTTTGAATGCTATAGTGTACATACTTTCACTATATGCAAAAGAGCTACATTTATCTTATACATCTCATTTTGCGTTCCACAGAAGAAAGAAGGTCAAACCGGTTTGGAATGACATGAGGGTGATTAAATGGTTACAGAATTTTCATTTTTGAGTGAACTATTCCTTTAAGTGCTTGGTGTGACTTACTCTTGGTGAGGACATTTCAAAGGCATGTGAAAGGTTTCTTGCTCCATCTGACATGTCTTCCTGAGGTTCTTTTTTTCGTGTGCGTGTGGTGTTTGTAGGTATGGTCTCATCTCTAGGAGGACACTGACTATGTATATGTCCTCTTTGTCCATCTGCCGACGATGTGACCTTCTGTTGTTTATCTCTCTTTGCCCTAGGCTGCTCCTCGTCTGAGAAGGGATCTTCATCCACCCCAGTCTCTACATCACTACTATGTTCTCTGTGTATGTAAGCGATGTCCTCGGCTCTGACCAGGACACCGTGGCTTTTGTCGCAGCTGAAGTACTTCACACCTATAAAAGTTCCATTGTGGTTTCCATTAGGGGCGTCCAAAGCAACACCAGCCCAAAACCCATTCGCAAACGCCGTGAGGCCTTTATATTTCAGCACACCCGGTCTGGAGTTACACACAAGAACTCTGTCTCCAATTTGAAAGGAGGACAATGGATCCGAGATTTCATTTCTCGCATCTTCAGGAAGTGAGCAAGTGTATTCCGAACAGTTGTTTTCCTCTGCATCCTCACATAGAGCTCCATTAGTATCATCGTTTACCTCCTTTCCTCTCAGACTCTGAGACTCTTTTCTTTTCAGAGACAAGTCCACAGGGAGAGGAGGGAGGTTCTCGCTGTTAATTGAGAGATCTTCTACAGAATCAGGTGGAGCTGGAAGTTCCTCCTCACTGGTCCATGTAATAATCTCAAAGGCAGGAGGAGGAGGAGGACAACCGTAGCTGTCAAGACCTGATGTGGCTCCTCCTTTAACGGATGGAGGGAGTTCTGCACTTCCGTAAGACAAAACCTCATCTACAGGAGAGAGAATTTCTGACAGGGTCGACTCTACAGTCGCTTGTCTTTCATAACGTGGCGGTGTACAGCGTCCTTCCTGTTTATTGTTCAAATCATCTGGTACCACAGTGTACTTTTCGGCAAAAACTAAAGAGCAACTACTTGCTTGAGCTGCTTCAATCTTCTCCTCATCGAGACAGTCCCTTTCTTCTTCAGACCAAGCGAGTGCTTCACTATGAAATGAAATTGCCTCTGACTTCTCATCTATCTCAGACAGACTGACATCACAAGACGGACTATCCTCAGCCTTTCTTATTTCCACACTTACCGCTTCCAGAATTAAGTTTTCAATAAGTGGATTGTCTGTGACCGTCTCATTTGTACACGCCTGAGATTTTTGTTCAGGAAACTCATTGGTTTTATCGGTTTTGGAGTATGAAAGAGATGACTTCCATTGCCCCCCGGCATCCTGGTCACAGATATTGTGGTTGTTGTTCAGCGTCAGCACACTGTGCAGTCTCTGATTGTTCTGTACATTTAGAGCTGTGGTATCTGGTGTTGTGCTGCCATGGACCACGTTTGTCGTCTTTATGTCTTCTTGCTCCTTGGGTTTAAGATGGCTCTTCTTAGAGTCCAATCGGAGATCATCTTTTTTGTCAGATGACAAACTGGACACTATTGGGGCTCGGAGTGAATCTGAACGAGGCTCACGGTTGAGTGTGAAATGCTGGATATTTAATACCGGCTTCATTGGCACTTCAGCTGGATGTTGTGGTCTTTCTCTCTTGAGTGTGCAGGTGTCCTCATAAAGCCCTTGTACCTTCTTCTGAGTGTCTTGTTCTGAAAATGTTATCAAATATTCTCTATTGTCAAAAATCCCGAAGGAATGTTAATGGATAACATAATTTGGAACCAATCCTAACTAATAATAACAATAATTGCAGTTTTTGAAAGAAGTCTCTTCTGCTCACCAAGGCTGCATTTATTTGATAAAAAATACAGGAAACCATAATATTGTAAAATATTATTACAATTTAAAACAACTGTTTTCTGTTTTAATATACTTTAAAATATAAATTATTCCTGTGATGCAAAGCTGAGCCTTTACCCAGCCATTACTCCAACCTTTTCTTCAGTCTTCAGTGCCACATGATCCTTCAGAAATCATTCTAATATGCAGATATTTTATCATTGTTGGAAGCTGTTGTGCTGCCTAATTTTTTTTTTCTCGAACCTGTGATACCTTTTTCAGGATTCTTTGATGAATAAAAAGTTCAAAATAGAAATCTTTTCTAACAATATAAGTCTTTACCATCACTTTTTATCAATTTAACATTACCTTGCTGAATAAAAATATAAATTTCTTCCAAAAAAAGAAAGATAAAAAATGTACTGACCCCAAACTTTTGATTGCAGTATATATATTGTTACAAAATATTTCTATTTAAAATAAATGCTGTTCTATTTAACGTTTTATTCATCAAAAAATCCTAAAAAAAAAAAAAATCACGGGTTCCAAAAAACATTAAGCAGCAACTGTTTCCAACATCGATAATAAATCAGGGTTACCGTGATTTTTCCAAGTAAGACATGTTCCTGGATCAACATCTTTTTGGACAACATTATTGTCCAAAAATATAGAACTAACCCAATCCCTACCCCTAAACCTAACCCTACCCATAATTTATCCCTAAAATCAGAGGGAAATGATGGTTGAATAACAAGTGTGTAGAAGCACCCAACTCTGGTTGTAAGGCTAAAATTGACATTTCCTGTAAACTTATCCCTCAATTCTGATTGGTTGATTGGAATGTTGTTCCAGGAACATGTTGTACTTGGTGAAATCACATTTACCATCAATCAGCATATAAGAATGATTTAAAGAATCACATGACACTGAGGGCTGGAGTAATGGTTGATGAAAATTCAGCTTTGCATTACAGTAATAAATTACATTTTTAAGTATATTAAAATATAAAACTGTAATTGTGCTTCCAATTTTAGTTGATGTAGTCTGATCTTATTTGATTCTAAGAGAAACTCTCTTTGATCCCATTAGGACTGGTTCTGATTTCTTTTTGGACTTTTTTTGACATTGTAACAGTTTTGCATTGTTTATGTGCAGTCACATGCTATAAGTGCCACAGTAAATCAGTATGGGCATTGAGTCATTCTGCTCACAGGATGAGTCAGCAGAAACTAGACATAGCCTAGTGTAAATGAATTGCAGTACACTCAATAACAACAGAAAGACATCTATCAAAGAGAAAACTGTGAAAAAGTAAAATCAGACTATATGATGTCTGACTGCTGTCTTTCACTGTCTGAAATGAAGATGAAGACTGATAATTAAGCGTTCTATTAACAGAAAAAATGTGTTCATGGAAAGCTTCAAAATCCCCAAAACACAGAACCCTCTACCCACCATTAACTTCAGGTCCTGATTTCAAAGCCTTCACAGAGTCACGCTGACATGAAGTGCTTCCACATTCAGTCTTGCTGATTCTTTCTGGACTGATAAGGTGAAGAGAAGCCTGGTTCTGTCGGCTGTACCTGTGAGAGGGACTGGCTGGAGGATTATTTGATTCTGCGACTTGCAGAATATCCTGCTCGGCCGGGACGAATTCCACTTGGTTCCTCTTCCTTCCTAAAGTCCACATTTCATCTGATGACAACAGCCTCCTCAAACCTACCTTACCCAACAAGCTGAAGGAAAACAAGCAAAAATACATTTTACAAAATATATGAACAATGAACAATATTTTTTTTACATCATTTATTAATATAGTTTCATGTTAACTAAAAAAAAATATATAGTACTGTTCATTATTAAATCATTTACATTCATAATAGATTGACTAAAATGAATTTGTGCAACTTTATATATTAAAAATATATTAGTATATGCTTAGAATATACTTTATGAAAATAGGTTCCAAAAGGTGGTTTTCATAGTGATACAATTGATGAACCATTTCAGAAACCTTTCAGTGAACTTTTTGTTTTAATCTTAGTGTGAAGAATATTTTTGTAATCTGAAGAACCTTTTTACACTCTGTAAAAAATGATTATTTAAAGTTGTAAGTAATTGCGATTATTAGGATATAAGCATACAAGCAAATGCTATTTTAGTCTTTCTACTTCAAAATGTCATGTTTAATTCAATGTGTTAATTTCTGATTCTAATTATTTGTTAAATTTACAAAAAAATTCTGAGTGAAAATTGTTTAAAGCAAATCCTAAACCATTTTCCCCCCATAAATGTTAAATAGTCTTCACAGAACCATCAATGCTAAAAACAACCTTCATTTTTGTGTATGTACACATAAATGTGAAGATAGATTAATAAATGCTGTAAGAGTATTGTTAATTGATTCATTCATGATACCTAATAAACTAATGTTAACAAACTGAAGTCTTACCCTTATAATTATAACATCAGTTAATCTTTATCCCATATGAAAGAAAAGACATTCTCTGAAATATGAGATCTATTAGAATCTTAGAATAAATTTAGCAATTTTGTGCAATTACATTAAGTAAGGACTGAGGCTTTTAGCTTCAAACAGAAGCCTCAGTCTCCATTCATTGTAATTACTTGGAAAAAGTAAATAATGTACTTAAGTAAGTACTTAATAGGATGTTCGTTTTTTGAGTAAACTACTGCTTTAATTTTCTATATTAAATTACATAACTGACACAGAACTAATGCCTACTCATGCAAAGAGAGAGAGAGAGAGAGAGAGAGAGAGAGAGAGAGAGAGAAATGCCGTCCACCTACCCTGACCTGTTCATGACTGGCATAATGCCATCACAAAGGGGCTGAGTCGCGAGCAAGCAGCCAGAGGAACAGTAGACTGTCCTCCTTCAGGTCCCCTGTGAGACGCTGCTGCCACTCCCCAAATATCGTGTCAACTCGCAGTTGCAGTGGAGCCGGTGGCTGAGAGAGCAGTCATCCTGCATCTCTGTCTACAGCTATGCCCTCTTTTTATTCTCTTTAACTTCCTCCTGCTTGCTTCACTCTCTCTCTCTCTCTTTCATCCAGTAACTGTCTCCTCCCATCCAGCCTCCCCCTCCTCTCTCTCTCTCACTCACTCAATCTATCTATCTCCACTCTATCTCACCGACTTCCTTCCATTTCTCTCTCTCTCTCCAAGGGTAATTACTCTGAGTGGTGCATCGTAGCCAAGACAGACAGTAAATGCTGTAGATAACAAGCTCATGATAGGCACACACTTCTGCCATGTCTCCTCCTCTGCTGTGTGTCATGCAGGATTTGCCAGACAGTAAGTGGTGCACTGCAGTATTTTCTCTTGAGGTGTTACTCTACATAAATGTGTATATGGGAACTGTGTAAGTGTATGAAAATAAATGATGGAATAATAGTGATCACACTTGCCTCCCTTCCTCTCTTGGTGCTTTATCTGTGCTTCTAGCATCTGGCTTTATCCCAGGCTGCATAACACCCTCTTCCTCCTGCAAAACATCAGCATAAAAATCAGTACTCCTATAAATGTGGCATCTGAGCATTATGGGAAATTATCACATGGTTTTGCACTCTTCTTCAGTTCATCATATTATTGCAGTGACAACACTGGGAACGGTTGCAATTTGAATTTTGGACTTTGTTAAAGTCGACATGAAATGTAATTATTTAACGCCAACTGTGATAAAATACTATAATACACTGAAAAAAAAAATTATTAATTGAATGTGCTCATTTTTTTTAAGGTAAGTGGTTGCAATCAATGTATTTTATCTACATTTAAATAAACAAATTTAGTTGACTAACTTTCAACATTTTTTTTAATGTAGCTAAAATAAATTGTTTGCAACCACTTACCTAAAAAAATGTAGTATAATTTTTTTCAGTGTAATATATAATTTGTTTCTCTTTCCATTTGTTTAACATGATCTGACTTTTGTTTAACTTAAATCTTCTGAGATAAAAAATAGACATACTTAAAAACACTAAAAAAACAAAAAGCCAATAAAATGTGAAGAACAATAAAATGAAAATGAAAACAGAAAACATCAAATTAAAAATGTATTCAAAATATTAATAAAAACTCTACAAGTACACTAAAATATCACTGCTTTAGAAGCACAATGACCTAAGATATCAAGTATTGTTTTCTGATGAATGCATCAGAATTAAGCCAGTTTGTTTAAAAAAGCAAAAATATCTGTCAAGAAAATCAACTAAATTCAAAATGAAAACCAGATTAATTAATTATGTTTGATATCGTATCAAATATTATATCAGATATTTGTTCTTATTTTAAAAGTAAACCCGCTTAATTTTGAAACATTTATCAGAAAATTTAATATCTCAAGTTTTCCTTCTAAAAGTATAATAAAAGTAAAAGTATCTTTATGTATTTTTAAGTATCTTGAGGAATTTTTAGAATTTCATTTGTACTGGAAACCTAGACAAAAATACTGGAAAATTATTTATTGCAGTGTTGTCTTCCTGATATTTCATCAAAATGTAATTGCTCCACTTCTCAAAAACAAACAAACAAACAAACAAACAAAAAAACTTGCTTTTTCAACCTCTCCTCTCCAAGAACCTATCATATAGAGTACATACATAGTTCATACATTCAATCCACGATCATTACAATATTTACAAAAAAGAATCCAAGGCACTTCTTATGGTCCAAAAAAGTTAAAAAAGCCTTAATTCACATTATGGCCATCCTGACACACTCTGAGAAAGGCCTAAACGCATCAGAGTGCAGAGTTTTAAGCATGTTTCTGTTGAGATGGCCATAATGTGAATAAAGGCTTTTTAACTTTTTTGGACCAGAAGAAGTGCCTTGGATTTCTTTTTTTGTAATAACTGCTTCAAACCCAACCAAAGAGCACCTTCTGGGACTACTTCACAAGGTCCTTTCAGCAAGTAGCGCTTCAAGATGTCTCCTACGATCATTACAATATTGTTGAATATCCTGCTGTAACTGTAAATACTTCAAATTATGAAAGTAAATGGCTTACAAATGCTATTTCCCATTGACTTTAACCACAGTATCACTAAAGAAAAGAGCAGATTTCTGATTTGTGGAATACCATATAACTGGAAGTGTTCTCCGGCTTGGTGATTTCATTTTTCTGCATTTGTAGCGCTTGTCTTAAGCGAATAGCTGACAGTTTGATATGAAGAATGTCTCTCTGACGGTGGAGAAGCAACCGTCTCCGCTGCTGGCCTGATCTGTACATGTTTCGCCAGTGGTGGATCTCTGCCTAACAGAAATAAATCAGCATAGATCAAATACATCTACTCTCTGTAATGTCTGCTATGTCTTATGCTGACCAAGGCTACATTTATTTGATCAAAAATACAGTAAAAAAATAGTAATATTTTGAAATATTATTACAGTTTAAAAATTGTTTCCTGTTTTATTATGTATTAAAATGCGATTTATTTCTGTGATAGCAAAGCTGAATTTTCAGGAGTCTTCAGTGCCACATGAAGAAATCGTTCTAATATACAGATTTTGGTCCTCAAGAAATATTCCTTGTTATTATCAGTGTTGAAAACAGCTGTGCTGTGTAATAATTTTTAGAGACCATGATATATATTTTTCAGCATTCTTTAATGGGATTAAATATCACAAAATGTCTTTACACTTACTTTTGATTAAAAAAGATTTTGATTTTATTGATTTAATAATGATGAATTGAAATGCACTGCCACTTTTGATCAATTTAATGCATCCTTGCTAAATAAAAGTGTTAATGTATTTAAAAAAAAAAAATGTACTGACCCCAAACTTAAAAAGTCACCTGCTCTTGTAAGTCTTGTTGGAATCTGTGAATTACTTCCTCCTGCTTCTGCTTGAGTTCCGTGAAAGCAAGTATATCATCTTGTGCTGTTCCATGACTGATGAAAAGATGTGTTATATGACAATGTCAGGTTACAAAATGACTGCAACAATAACAGCAATTTTCCAACCATAAATATTTGCCGATATGAATAAGTGGTAAAAAAAAAAAAAAACCTGCATAAACAAATTGCATCGGCCCTGAAATTTTGAGGAATAACAGCTATGATGAATACGATATGGAGTAAAATGCATATTACACTTCCAGTGTTGGGAGGGTTACTTAAAAATATTTACTAAATATTTACTAAAATGTAATCAGTTAAGTTAATAAATCACCTCAAGGCTACATATGCAGATAAAATAAGAAAAAAGCAATAATACACAATGACTTACATGTTTTCTGTACTACTGAATCAAAGGTTGAACATGCTCGACTCGAGACCAGAGTGGTGTTGTGAAAGGTGCAATTTGCGCATGTGATAATCAGCAGCCTGATGTGATAATAAGGTTCTGCCATTGCTAACACAATGTTTCTTTTCTTATACACTCTGAGTATATTTATCCTTTCCTTACATCCTGCCAATAATCCTCATTTTTTCACTAAGTGCATTAGTAATCTGATTACATTTATAATGTAACTTTTTTTTTCTATTGTCTATTTTTTCTATTGTGATCATGTAACATCCCTACAAGTCTTCTGTTACTCACTTTACGCAATGCTCCAACCAGTCAAGCTCAGCTTGGGTCTTCTCCCAGAGCGCTTTCTCCCTGAGTCTGAAGAGTGCACTGTACTGCCGTGCCCTCAGCTCCTCTTCCCTCAGGAACTACTGGCTCTGGGCCAGAAAGAGATGGCTGTGGAGGCGCTGGCTGTACAACTCGCTCAGCTCACTCCACTACAAATCGCAGTTATAGAGGAGCCAGACATGAATGTGCGTTAAATACTTTGATATAAACTTTCTAAAATATAGAAAGTACAATGGTACAGTGATGGTATATTGCATGGTATTTTAATAAACACCACAATAAATGATTATATCACATTCATTTTGCATAGTATTCCAAGGTATTTCGAAGAAAACCATGGTACTATCACGATGCATGTTAAAAAAAAACAAAAAAAAACAACAACATTATCATCATGGTAGGGTAAAAAGGGGGAAGAAGCTCCACTTAAAATGTACATTTACCTTTAAATTGTAACATATTTAGAGGCATGATGATGCATCAGACAACGTGTTATTAATGGAAGTAATTAGAAACACACAGACACATACATACAAGTTGTCAAAGTTTTTCACAATATAACTGAGGAATTTAAGTTATTTTAGTTCTCATAAGTAGTCAAAATAAGCACATGCGCATGCGTACACACACACACACACACACACACACACACACACTTTTCAATAATATAAAATACTAAATCAGCTGCTGTGTTTTGAAAATTTAGTTGAATACAATAATATTCTTACATATTATCATTTATATACAGGCATGTAGATATATATATTTAATTATATTTTAATTTAAGATATGCCATAAAGACAAGACTATGAATTCAAATGTAATCAATGGAATGACTTCACTCAATGTTTTAATGAATAGGAAAAATGTATGTCTAACACATGTAGTTACTGCATAACCCCATATTATGTATTACATTTTGTGCCAATTCTGTTGCCCACAAACCCCTCTTTATCAAATAGACATTAAAAACTTTAATATTCTACTTATTACAATGTTACAGATCACTGTTTCTAAAAACAAAAATTACACCAGTTAACCTCAAAACAGTTTTGACTGTTTAAATTTCACAAATATTCAAATGAAGAGAAAAATTAAGAAGATATTTATATATATATAATATATATATAACAGTTTCTTAATTTAATGCTATTTAATTGATCACCTTGCTTGTGGAGTCAGTCCCGTCCTTTTTCTGTCTGGTCAATCTGTGCTCTACAATCTGCAGCACACAGTCCCATATCTAAAATAATATAAACATATATTAAAATAATACATTCTTTCAAAGATTTTAAATGCCTTTTTCATATTCTTTGAGAGTAATAAACTCTGGAGCACATACCCACTCCATCTTTTTCATCTTTAAACTCTTTTTAATTGACACTCTTTCTTGTCTGTGGTTTGTCTCTGTGTCTGTATCCAGAGATACACGATCAGACAAAGTTTCCCTTGATTTGGCACCACAGATGCCCTGTCCAGCGGGTTGTGACTGTCTCAGATCCCCTTTGTGGTCTGTGATTCGCAGCCAGGCTGCCTCATCATCCATGTGTGTATCTAGAGCACTGATTGTCTTCCTGAGAGCCTCCTCTCTGTGTCTGTGAGTTGCCAGAGCGTTTTGACCACTCTGCATCAGCTGCACTCAGAGGACTGCCAGCTTCACCCAGTGTGCCTGAGCCCTGATCCACCTGCTCAGCTCTGCTGGTTCAAAGATGGCAGATGTGTTAGGAATCCAAGTACTATCAGACTGATTACAGCTGAGAATGAGTGATGCTAGCATGCATAAAATCACACATAAAAATAATTGCATAACAGTGTTGTTATTGTTATAAAATTTAAATAAAGCTGAAATAAAATCAAATTAAATATTGCATGAAAAACTTAATACAAATTTATATCTATGTCTGTTTAGCAACATTACGAGTAATTAAGATTATTAAATGTTTTTGAATCAAGTCTCTTATGCTCACCAGGGCTGCATTTATTTGAAAAACAGTATAATACAGTAAAATCAGTATTATTGTGAAGTATTATTAACAGTTAAAATAACTGTTTTGTAAATATATATATATAAATATATTTAATATATAAACGTAACATATTTTTCTTAAATATATATATGCATGGGTGTGTATTTATATATACATAATAAATATACATACACAGTACACACACATATACTATGTGAACAAACACTTATTTTGGATGCGATTAATCGCGATTAATTGTTTGACAGCACTATATATACATATTGATATATTTTATAATTCTGTTTATTTCAGTGATGGCAAAGCTGAAAATTTCTATCAATGTGAAACTATTTATTTAATTTGATTTATTTAATAAAACATTATAAATTTCTTTACAATCACTTCTGTTCAGTTGAATTTGTCGTTGCTGAATGAAAGTAGCCTACTGCTTAATTCAAATTTTTTATTTTTTTTAATCTTACTTACCCAAATGGTAGTGGCACAGTTCCCACAAAAATATTAATTCACCCACAGCTATTTTTTAACATTGAGAATAATAAGCAATACTCCTTGAGCACCACAACAGCATATTAGAAGAATTTCAAAAGGATCAATCTATCTATATCTTTGTCTCTACGTCTTTGTATTAAATTTCAATTCATTTGAATTCAACTTAAATTGCAATTCTACATATTGTTTGCTACCTAAAAATTCAGTTCAATTTAATTCACCAATAATGCTGTAGTTTTTAAATGAATTGCTCAACAAGCACGGTGTGGTGTTTCATGTCCACATACTGTCAGTGTTGGGAAGGTTACTTTGGAAATGTAATAGGTTACAGATTACAAGTTACCCTATTTAAAATGTAATAGTAGTGTAACTTTTTAAATTACTTTATTAAAGTAATGTAACTGATTACTTTTGATTACTTTTTGATTACTTTTCTAAATTTAAGTGTACTGACCTACTTTTGATGTATTCGTCCAAAATGTGGCATATTCCGTCCGCGTTAGGCTATACTAGGAATTCCGTTTTTATGACTGGATTCTACGAACCAGTCTGTGTTTTCCGCATCGCAGAAATTATAGGGCCGTATGTCTCGGAGTAGTCAGTGCAATTTGGGAAAGAAATCAGTTAAATCTGTATGTGGATGTGTGTAAATATTCAAATGTAATCCCCTTTGTAATCGTTGACATTTTCACAAGTAACTGTAATTTAATTACACATGTTTTCTTAGTAACTGTAACTGATTACAGTTACATTTATTTTGTAATTAAATTACGTAACGCCGTTACATGTAACTAGTTACTCCCCAACACTGCATACTGTACATTTGGCCACGTAGTGTCTGTTTCTGGGATTTAAATACTTGCTAGCTCAATACTGCCTTCTTGAGGTTGAGAAAAGACTGGGCTCTGCAGTGGATTCACACTGTCACACTTTGGTTCTGTCAAGAAAAGACAGACAATTGTTCTTCAGTTGTATCAGCTACATGAGCACATCTCTTCTTCTCCTCGGAGCTGCCTCTGTTCTGTGTAAGTGCACATTTAGATCTCATTATTGCAGCAGCATGAAGGTGGTAATCCTTATGATGTCTAGGTAAGAACATTTGCTTGTTGCTTTTACTAGACAACATTCATTTACATACCTTGTACTCCTGTTGCTGTTTTCTCTTGGCCCTGTGGAGCACTTGCCTTTGTTTCTTAATTACTTCATGCATATTCCTTTGCTTCCTCTCGTTGTGCTTCTTTCCTCATTTGCAGCACCTTTATTCTTCTCTCAACTGCCTGGAGATGCATATATTCCTGCAGCTCTTGGATATTATGTCTAGGTTGCCTGTTTGATTTCATTTGGCCTTCATTTTCTTTACCTGCAACTATTGGTTTTGCTGTCTTTGTAATGTCGTAGTTTTTAGCAAATACTTCTGAGGTGGAATTTTGCGAGTAATGATTTCTGTGTGCCAATGGAACTGCTTTGACTGGGTATGAAGAAGCTGCATGGCTTATGAATGTCTTTCCAGATGCTGGAGAATACAAGACTTGAGCCTGACATCTCAAGGGGCTGGGATGCTTCTTAGATGAATTCTCATCCTTTTTCATTTGGTTTGAACTTAGGTCTCCATCTGTTTGAGCATTCAAAACAACTAATTGTTGAGAAGCCTTCTTGTTTGACCAGTTTCTCTGATCTGTAAAGAAAATGCATGCATGCGAAGTGTGCAAATTTAAAAGAATGCAAAGATGCTAAATATGATATAAGCATGCATAAGATGCTGAGTCTGATTCTGTGTGCCCACTCAATGCAATTGAATTACGGCCTATACCCTTAATGCTGACTCTTTCAGCCTGTGAAACAGCACTGCAAGGTGAGTTCAAAATTAGTTTCACAAGCCCTTGGGCATTCCTCCAGGCAGATATGTACGTAGAATGCTCTGCTGCGTGGTTAGAAAGGAAAAGAAGTGCAAAAATTTTACCTTTTTAGGGGTACAGTAGCTTGTTCACCCATAGTAATAGTTCACCCAAAACTGAATATTTACTGAACATTTACTCACTCTCAGGCCATCCAAGATGTAGATTTTGCGTCTTTATTTCAACAGATTTTTTATAAATTAAGCATTATATCACTTGCTCACCAATGGATCCTCTGCAGTGATTGGGTGCTGTCAGAATGAGAGTTCAAACAGCTAATAAAAACATCACAATAATCCACAAGTAATCCACACTACTTCAGTCAATCAATTAACATCTTGTGAAGCAAAAAGCTGCATGACAATTAAAAGTTAAAAAAAATGCCTTAAAGGCAGAGTAAGTGATTTCTGGTAGCCAATGTTGATATTTGAAATCACCAAAACAACACGACCCCTTATCCAAAGATTTCTCCAATATCCCTTGTGAAAAAGAAATGTGCTTAATTCTATTGAATGTGCACTTGTAGTGTACTTCAAATCCCAACTAAATGCATATAATTTAAATGTACTTCTTTTTTACAAGGGTTAGTTTAGTAATCTGTACCATTAAGGTACTACTATGAACCTTTTAGGTTTAGATTAAATAAGGTGCTTTAAGATTTCCTTTCAGGCACTGCCCCAGTGACAAGCTGTTGTATCCCTATATGGTGAAGTTTTTGTAAAAAAAAATTCTGAGAGTGTCGTTTTAATGCTTAATTGAATTTTTCTATTCTCTTACGTAAGACATTTAGTAGGCCAAGGTGCCTTGAAAGCTCTGAGATATTTTTATTTTATATTCTGGGTCAGGAAGCATTATATTAAATAGTTTTCTCATGGGTCTCACCTCGGATATCAGATCTTTGGTTGTTGTTGGGTGAAAAACAGTTTTTCCTTATATTGTTTTTCCTTACAGCCAATCTAATTCCTCCACCTGTACCCGGTGATGCTTTTGCTTCTAGCAGAACAGATTACATCAAATTACATAGTAACTTAATTTAACACAGACTTGCACATCATCTAATTGATATGTTACCTCTATATCTTTTTTTACTACACATCCATGCTTTGTAATTGCATATACCATAAAGTTCAGTGACAAGACCTTTGTTTGTCACCCTGCAAATTTTTCTGGTAAAATGGTGTCGATCTTTCTCCCCAAGTGCTGGAGTTCTAATTTCTCTCCTCAGTTTCTGTTGCTGGATCTTCATTCGTAGACTGTGAAAGGCTTTGGATGTAGGTAAATTTTTCTTCAAAAGCTCTGCACAAGATAGTGAGTCTAAGTTTGGCGAAAGAGTGTCATCTTGTGGAAACTTTTGGCAATGACTCATAGTCTGCAGAACCTGAGCTGTCTTTGATGCGTTCGTTTTGGATTTGTTTGATAAATGCTCTTTGCAAAAATCCTTTTTGCACAGATTTATTTGAATCAACTATATTTAAAGTGTCCAGGAGAAAAGTACATCCTGAATGTGGCACAGCGGATGAGTCACACTCTGAGGTGATCCTAACTGGACTGAAAATGAGATTTTAACACTTCATACAAAAAGCCTTCAGGAATAGAAAAATTCTTTAAACATTAATCAAAGTATAAAAATCAAATATTCACCTGTAACAGAATGTATCTAAAGAACTAAGCATCCATGTTTGTTTCAATATGTTTTTTGTGCACTTGTCTTTGCATGCAGTGTTTCTGAAAAGAAAGCAAATTATTCACACATATTAAATAAAGTCTATAATTTATTACAGAATCATAATGTAACTATTACAGACAAAAATATAACTGCAAGCAGCAATTAAGGGGCCAAGCACTCCAAAGGCAAAATGAGGAGCTAAGCATGGCATGGAGCATCACACCAACTGCAACAATGAGTAATTAAAACAAGTTTAGGATGATTTGAAGCAAAATGGCTGAAAAATCATTTACACAACTTCTCGTAATATGATTTAATGGCTTATCACTTTTGACCAATAGGTGGCGCTGTTATCAAATCGATGTGGTGTGTTCTGTGTGAGGTAACAATGGCACACACACAAAGTTTCGTGGCAATATGTCAAAGCTTTGCAGAGATACAGCCTCAGACATAATCTCGCTTTATGCCTCAAATTTGTTGCGGCGCTATACAAAAACTTTTTGTCTATCAACACGAAATCCATAAATGTTTGTCAGCATTGTCTGATGATGATCTGATTCGATTTTGGTGAAAATCGGACCAACGGTCGAGGAGGAGTTTGAAAAAGTAGGTTTTCAACATAAATCAAAATGGCGGACAGGAAGTTCGGCCCACAATGGCATAATTGGTATCTATGTTGCCGGCATGACCCAAGGAATATTTTGAGACCAGTTTCATTATAATAGGCTAATGCAATCAAAAATTATTGGCATTTTTGGAAATTTCATAATTAATGGTTAATGAATGGTTTATCACTCTTGACCAATAGGTGGCGCCAGAGGCGTCATGCCCATTCAAAATGAGGGGGCACGTGCCAAACAACAAAGTGCAAATGTGTGTACGAATCTGTAAGATATTAATTTCATAGTGTAAACAGCTTCAGTGATTTTAATGGGAGTTTTTGAGAGTGCTTGAACTAGATTGTCAGTGAAAATGTTCTTTGATAATGTAACTGTTCTTTGCTCTCTTTCTGTAGGCTAAGTGTTATGATTAGTAGCCTAACTTACAATGTTTTTATTCACATTAACTTTCAATGTTAAATTCACATTAAATATAAACTCAGTCGTATTAAAAATATGTTATGGCATGACACCCATATCTGTTAATTAAGCAAACAGACAGGTTTTTTTATGCATAGTTAATAGATTACATTATTAGGTTACTTTG
>NW_015630979.1:309053-312373 GCF_001515625.1 Sinocyclocheilus rhinocerous
CTCGATGACGTATGCAGCCTTCGAATGCGACCTCCGGAGGGCGCAGCCTTCTAAATGAGACACAGCTAGAGTGTTCGAAAAATATAACATTTTACTTCAAAATTCAAAATGGCCGACGCCCAAAATGGCTGAAATAGGAGAATTGGGTATCATTTGATTCGGCATGCTGCACCTAATCAAAAGAGACAAAAGTTTTGTAATTTTTGGCCGAACTATTCAGAAGTTATAAGCAAAAATATGCATTTTTCATATCTCCTGACCACTAGGTGGCTCAGTGCCGAAACACTGCAGGTAGTCTCAGGTCATACTTGTTATAACTCACACCAAGTTTGGTCTCAATACGCCAAACCGTTGCAGAGATACAGCCTCAGATTAATTTTTACGTGCTTTCCATCGAATTAGTTTGTGCGTTATTCGAGAACAGTTTGATTAATCAACTTGAATTCCATAACTTTTTGCCAGCATGGTCTAAAGACGATCTGAGCCAATTTTGGTGAGAATCAGACAAACCGTCTAGGACGAGTTCAAAAAAGTAGGTTTTTCGAACAATTAAAAATAGCGAAAAAAACGAAACCTTGCAATTTTTGAATTTTGGTGTTCATTCGACTCCGCATGAGCCAAGGATTCAGAGGAAAATTAATTTTCATTCTGTGCCTTACGGTTCAAAAGTTATTAGCATAAACATGAGTGAAACTTTGGACAAGTGGTGGCGCTAGAGAGTTTGAGTTAGAGACTCCAAACTTGCTAATGCTACAGTTAATGTTGAGACTGTCCTCTATCAGTGTGCCAAATTTCACAACTTTCCCGCAAGCGGTTCTATGGGCTGCCATAGACTCAAGAGCGGAAGAAGAAATGGAAGAAGAAGAAGAATAATAGGAATGCCAATGGATACACCTTCGGTGCTTGGCCCCTAAATATTCTATGAAGTATGATTAACTTTTAAGAATAAATTTATTGATGACAAATGTCGGTTTCCATTTCATATGCTTGCAAGTAGAGTATACTATGTATTTTATATAATGTTTTCATAGCCTAATGGTTTTGCCTTTTTATGTATGTATTTATTTAATAGCCTATTTAGGAGAAAATTAGCTCCATACAGCCATGATATCAAGTATAACACTTTCTCTATGGCAATCAGAGTGTGCACTGAATACTCCATAATCATATAAAATTAGGCATTTTACTGTTTCTTTTAACAACCCCATAGGTTTAGCCTATCCATTTACTGTAACTGAGATAGCTATAATTTAGGCCTATTATTTATTTGTTCAAATCAGTCACATTCAAATAGCAAGTACGTCTATAGACAACATAACATTGCCCAAGTGGCTGATTTTATATTGTTGCCTACAAACTATGTAAATTATTAGACTGAGTTCAACCCAAAGCCCCCAAAACACCAGCAAGCATAAACACAAAAATTAGAATAACATGTTATATCATCAACTGTATTTAACAAAATTAAGCCATCCTACCTTTAAATTCGCAGGATCACAGTCATTTCAGCGTCTCAGGGGCTGCCAGTAACTTTGTTTACATTAAAGCTTCTAGTAACAGACTCAACTTGATAAAGGCAGAGTTATGGACACTGGTGCTAAATGGAGCACCAAAATTACACAACAACTAAGAGTAGGTTTCTGCAAGACTCGTGTTAAGTAGGCTATATATATATATATATATAATTTTTTTTTTTTTTCCTAAATGGAGACAAAGCTCTTTAGCGTATTCAAGGTCATTGTCAATCTCCCATTGTTACGATTTGAACACAGAACCGAACACAGAATCAGGATATGCTTCTGATTAGCATTTTGTAGTTTCTTAACACAGCTAATTAATTAAGCTTGAGATGATATAATGCATTTTTCACTAAAATGCATGATTTGTCTGACAGAATGTAAAACAAAAATACAAAACATTACTTTAAAAACAAACCGGATAAGGTTTCAAAGCAGTTAGTAGTGATAATAAAAGGCATCTGATTAGGGGGAACCCAGGTGCACAAGTGCAGGCATCCTGCTTGCAGTCATGCTGAGTGCTTCAACAATCGTGTGTTCTTGCCCTTACAGTCATTCAATATGAGCACAGAATCTATTTTCATATAATGTCAAGTAATTCTGCCTTTCTAATTTTGGATACACTAACATAGTATGCTCTCAAATAGATAGTGTGATGCACTTGTTTGCACAGTGTTATAACACATATGCTGTATCACATTGTCTGTGGAAACAGGAAAGTTTGAATCTATTTATGATGCTTTTGTGTTTGATAGCTGAATGGACATATGGCTCAATGGCTTTGTTCACAAAGGCTGATGGATTTTCCTATTTGGCAGAGCACTTACCTAATGGAGGGTTGAAAAGCTTCCTTCTGGCAGTGCATTTAAAAAGACGGGTGATGTTTGCTCTAACTCCAGCAGTGCGTCTAAAGAGTGTAAAGACCTTGTTGGCTTAATAGCGATATGAGGTTTCACAAATATATATTTTATGAGAGCCAAACCACAGGAAGGGCATTTTTGTGCAAGTCTCACTTGGCCAATACAGAACATCTGTGATTTTTTTTTACATGTTAATGGATATGACAGTGACAGTGTATGTGATTTTGCAGAACATGTGGAGAGAAATACATTTATTTATTAAGTATTGATTTACATTAGTTGGAAAGCCTATTTGCCATTACATTGGATGATAACATGTTTTAAATTGCCAAAAAGCTTTGGGAATTGTGACCAGCTCTGTGACTGGCACACAGTTTGCCCAGTTTCAAGTGATACAGTGTAATTTACTCTACAGGACCTATTGGGCAAAATATAATGAACTGAGTAGCAGGCTAGGTAAAAATCTCATTTCATACTAAAATTAAGTAGTGACTTACTTTCCTTAAGTAGCTATTAGTTTATTTTCCTTTATTAGACTATGAACATGATGGCTATGCAAATGGATATTTAAACACCTGTCACATTTTTATTATCATATTTCTTATTGTGGCATTGTAATTTCAGAGAAGAGGGCAAGGCAAGGCAAGGGAAGGCAAGGCAAGTTTATTTCTATAGCACATTTCATACACAATGGCAATTCAAAGGGATTTACATAAAAGGAAGTAAAATAATCATTTAAAAAATAATCACAACAATAAAAACAAGGAATTTAAAAACCTACTCAATTCAATTCAAGTTTATTTGTACAGCGCTTTTCACGATACAAATCATTGCAAAGCAACTTTACAGCAAATTAAGTTTCTACAATATTTAGTGGTAGCTTATCAGTGGTGACTGTCAGTTAATGTACATATGGCAGAAATGTACGGAAAAATCAATTAAA
>NW_015630979.1:312561-312888 GCF_001515625.1 Sinocyclocheilus rhinocerous
CTACTGTTAGTGATGTGCTCTTAACACAAACAAACATTCTCAAGCTTTGTTCAACCTCTTTCCCACTAAGTGGAAAATCCTCCCAAAACACTTAACTATTCCACTACTTCACCCCCTACTTACTTTGACCATCATAAACCAAACAAATAGAACTCAGATGGCCTACTGTCAACTGATTAACCAACAAACTTGTCTTTCTTTGCCCATTCTCTTTACCTCCTTCACAGCACTTACTTTAACTTTCTTTTTAAACTTTTAAAATGATTTAAAAATTGATTTAAAATGAATTAAAACAGTTAACAATAGAAAAAGATCACATAGAATACA
>NW_015630979.1:313016-319214 GCF_001515625.1 Sinocyclocheilus rhinocerous
AGTGGTCTGTTAGGTTTATATTCAGTGAGCATATCTGCAATGTATTTAGGTCCTAGGCAATTGATTGATTTGTAAATGAGTAAAAATACATTAGAATCAATCCTAAAAGTAACCGGAAGCCAGTGTAAGTACTTGAGGACTGGTGTGATATGCTCAGTTCCTCTTCAGGAACTCGAGCTGCGTCGAAAACGCTAGGGGAACGCCTTCTGCGACCCACGCTCGCCACATCCACTCAATTTTTCTGCATTGTCTTTTCATACTCTGTACTATTGTTGATTTTCTCCAGGGTGCTTTTTGTCTGCCACTCTTCTTACTGACTTTCTATAACATTCTTAACTTCTGAGTTAAAGGAATCAAGGAGAAGATCAACAAAGTCTGCAGAGATGCTTGGTGTTAAAGATATAGCCTTCATAAATAGCACTCTAGTGTTCTCGTTAATGCATCTCTATCTGACAGAGACAGATCTAGATTCAGTGGTAGCAGAGATCAATATATCAAAGAAAATACAGAAGTGATCAGATAGTGCTACATCCTTAATACAATAGATGAAATGTTCAGACCCCTACTGATGAGTCAGCCTGGTCTCATGTTTATACGTAGGTATTAATACGTAAAATTTACAAGCACAAAACGTACACTTTTGTAAGTTTTTATTAATGCTAAAACGTACAATTTAGACGTATTTCAATAGATATTCAAAAGACAAGTACTGACTAAATGACGCTTTGATAGACATCTTTAAATGGAGCAGCTACACCTCCACCTCTCCTAACAGTCCTCCAGACACTTATAAAAGTAAAGTTAGGAGGGGCTGTTTCATTGAGGTCAGCCATATGGTTTGAGAAGGCCTTAGACTTTCTATCACGTGACAGAACAGAAATGTGACCCTGGACCACAAAACCAGTCATAAGGGTCAATTTTTCGAAATTGAGATTTATACATCAACTGATAGCTGAATAAATTAGCTTTCCATTGATGTATGGTTTGTTAGGATAGGACAATATTTGGCCGACTGGAATCTGAGGGAGCAAAAAAATCAAAATAATGAGAAAATCACCTTTAAAGTTGTCCAAATGAAGTTCTTAGCAATGCATATTACTAATCAAAAATAATTTTTTAATATATTTACAGTAGGAAATGTACAAAATATCTTCCTTGAACATGATCTTTACTTAATATCCTAATGATTTTTGGCATAAAAGAAAAATCAATAATTTTGACCCATACAATGTATTTTTGGCTATTGCTACAAAAAGCAATACTTAAGATTGGTTTTGTGGTCCAGGGTCACAAAAAAGGAAAGCTACAGGCACACTGGGTTCCCACTTGTTCTGTAAACATTTGTGAATGCTGCTGCTATCTTAGCGGGGACTCGACACATATCACTGAGAGCTGATAATTAATAAAATAAAATAATACAGACATAAGTGAAATGCAGGACACTTCTTATGTCTTGCAGGATGCAGGACAAAGTTCCCAATTTCAGGACTGTCCTGCATTTTGCCTAGTATATTTTGGCCTTGGTTGACTAGTGATGCTGCTGTATGGACTTGCTACTGCCAATAGATAAACAGACACACTGTTCTGAACATGTAAGATATGCTGGTGACGCATAAATAGGCATATATATATATCTCAAAGCAGATCTAGACAGGTGGAGCTGGGGAGGTGGAGGGGGAGGGTTTCAGAGGAACTGCAGAACCAGCAAACATTAAACCAAACTATTTCAGACACACTCTCTCTCTCTCTATATATATATATACTGTATATATATATATATATATATATATAATTTGTCAATGAACTGCCTACTACTGCACATGTAATGTAGTGAACTTTATTAGAAAGTAGTGGAGAGCACTGATGAACTGGACCTGTTCTCGTAGCTGCCTGCTGGCTGGCACATGGAGTTGGACTGGAGGGAATCCCAAGAAAGACTGCTCTATTCCCCCTGGGGAATTCTAAATGGAGTGGCATTCATCCATTCATTTCAGACGAAGGGCCCCAGGCAACATTATGCTCCTTTGGTTTATCTCAGGATCATTGGTCATTGCCTCCTCCTTATGGTAGCTTCCAAGCAACCCCCTCCTCCTCATGCTCTGCCGACAGTAGCTCAGCATCGCTTGAAACAAAGACACGAAAATGACAGATACATCAGTAATCTTGGCCACTGTATCCTCGTATAATTGTGCTCTAGTTTTCCTGACTGTGGAAAGAGAGAGGCAACTGATCCCCCAGGAGGCAATGAATGGAACTAAACAATGCAGGAATGCAAGTCAGTGTGTGTGTATGTGTGTGCACCAGACAGTGTGTGTTTTTGTTGGTGTGTATATGCCTGTATTTGAGTGAACAACGGGAGCGAGATTTGGAAGCCGATTTCCAGTTCCTATAGCAACCATGATGTAAGCGGAGAGGGGCAACTGCGCCCCATTTCTCTCTATCTCTCCCCCCTCACTCTCCCTTTCTCTCCCTCTCCCCCTCGAAAAACAGACAGCCCAGCACACAGGAAACCTGGGTGTGGAAGATAGGGAAGTCATCCTCATTTTGCTGGAATATAAGCCATTTTTTCTTGTATTTATTTTCTATTTTTTTTTTATGTTTTTAAGATTTGCAAGCCATTCAGTAACATGTACGTTTCAATCTTGGGAGAGAAAGGTCTGCTTGTCATGTCTGCCAAGAAAATAATTTAGTGCCAGAGGCTGTGGCAATTGGTGTATGGCTGTTCTCAGATGAAGTCCCTGTAGAGAGCGCCTTTGTGAACTTTATTGCTTTTGGATTTTTTGAAAAGGATAAAACTGTAAGTCATTTTAAAACTTCGTCATATGTAAAATATGTCATGCTTAAATATTGCATTTCTAGTAAAATATCAAATGTTTTATGTGATGTTACATTTTATATTTATTAAAAGCTGTTTTTATTTATTAGAATAAATATGATTTAATGTTATTCTTTTGTGCTATTCTAACACCAAATTTAAAATTTGATTAAAAATTGTTAACTCATTCAAACTTTGCTGGTCTGCAGTTTATGCATCATGCTAACTATAAAATAAGTTATTATCCCAGATATATTTCACACCTAACTTTTCAGGCTCACAGAAGTAAGTCTGCTTTAATAAAAGTTGACAAGTTTAAACATTTAATAATCTAAATGTAGTTTTTAGTTCATGTTTGTATCATTCTGGGAACAAGAAAACATTGTTAAAGGGGTCATATGATGCGATTTCAATTTTTCCTTTCTCTTTGAAGTGTTACAAGCTCTAAAGTCTAGAGACTAAAGTCTCAAATCCAAAGAGATATTCTTTATAAAAGTTAAGAGTCAACCACGCCGTTCTCAAGCCCACCGGCCGCCGCTCACTCTAGACCCCGACCTCTGCTCACTCTAGACCCCGGCCTCCGCTCGCTTTAGCCCGCCGTGTGTGACGCTGTGTTTCGTTGTGAAAGCGAAACTACTTTGTTTGGCCTTCCAAGACAAGGTATCACAATATGGTACACTGTAAAAAAAATTCTGTAAAATTTATGGTAGAAAACCGGCAGCTGTGGTTGCTGGAATTTTACCGTAAAAAATACGGTAGGAACGTTTTAGGTTTTACGGTTTTAACTTAAATTTACAGTTAAATACCGTAATTGATGCGTTTCAGAAAGGCGGGGCATAGAGGAGAAACAATAATGTACAGTATGTGGAAAATAATGTGTTTTTTAACCTTAAACCGTATAAACACATTTCATTACACCAAATACACAAAATAATGTTCTTTTTAGCAACATCATATGACCCCTTTAATTGTTATACTGACATTCAGTTTCAAGTTTTCATGTTTCAACGTGCTTCAAAATCAAGGATTTCATTAATCATTGCAAGAGTGTTTAATCTTTTGCTCTGTATTCTTTTTAAGGGTAAGTCCCAGTCACCTCTAATGAGGTCTGCCCTTTCACTGTGCTCAGAGACCCCAGAAGCAGCGACATGGAGAACCGGCGCTGCCAGCACCCTCAACAGTCCAATGCCCAGGCCCAACAGGCCTCGTCTGGGCCCCAGTCCTCCATGCCCCAGTCCCCTTTACTGTCTGGAGCCTCCTCCCTCATCTCCCTTACCCAGACAGAGGAGTTCTTTGACCTGATAGCCAGTTCCCAGAGCCGCAGACTGGACGACCAGAGAGCCAGTATAGGGGACCGTCTGGGCATCAGGATAGCACAGAACAATGTGGGACACTTGTGTGAGGCATGTAGTCCACAGGAACCTAGTGACGAGTTTTTCAACATGCTCATAAAGTATCAGGTAACACAACAGCAATTGAAATTCGATATCAGATGTGAGATGTACAAATGTGACTTACACTTACGTTCCTCAGACGTCCTCTGTTTGCATGTTGTGAACTTTCTCATTCCCTCCCCCTCCAGTCTTCCAGAATCAATGATCAGAGGTGCTCTTTGCCACCAGCACCAGACCCAGATGAAGACTTCTTCAGCCTTATCCAGAGGGTGCAATCCAAACGCATGGATGAACAACGGGTTTCTTTTCCTTCTGATGAAAAGGATGAAACAGACTTAAATTATAAGTCCAAAACCTCTGAGGGCTCAAGCTAGAGACTGTGGCACTTCTGATACGACTTCCACAAAGTCTTCTGCAAACTCTAACTCTCTGGCAGCACATTTTAAGAGATCTTCCAAGGCTGGGGTTATAGGGGGGAGTAATATAGGTTTATATTAATTAGGATTATATCATGTTGAATTGTTTCATATTTTTACAGTCACCCTGAGTTACCCTGAGGTGAATCCAAACCCAACAGATGTGATTCTGAGGAAATGGAAACACTCACATGTTTGTATGTTCCAACAATTGTTCTTTCACAAAAGTGTTTGTGCAGATTTCAAGCAAAGCAACACCATGGAAAACGATTAACATTATGCTTTCCAAGGATAATATTACTAACTACTGTCACACAACACAATATAGATCGGTGTGACAAACAATGGCAGCACATAATCTCCAAACAGGTGCGTGTTCATTTAACTCAAGTGGAAAGTATGTTTCAGCACACACTGAATATGAATTAACTGATGCCCAGCAAATGGGAACAATTGTATTTGGATCAGTTCATGTGGTTGTCTAATTCTGCTCATAAGTAATATAAGTAATACTAATAGTAACAGACTTCTTTCAGAGGACTTAAGATAGGCTAAATCCATCTTTAGCATTAAAAAGTGCATAATTGTTAGTCTGTGAAAAGTGGATAGACTCATTTCAAGGTGCACTGCTTAACATGACTTTTTGTTTCATTGGAATAAAAGTGATGTTTTAGTATGATTTTAGTTTCTCTTTAATATTATTTTTTCAGTGGGGATGATAGTATGATTTCCTTGCAAAATTTTATGAATATGCTGTCTCCTTCAAACAGTGTAAAAAACACTTAAAGGGATGGTTCACCCTAAAAATGAAAATTTTGTCATCTTTTAGTTACCCTCAAGTTGTTTCAAACCTGTATGAATTTAACACTTTATTTTAAGGTGTCCTTGTTACACATACATGTGATTTCTAATATAATAACAATAAATTATGCATAATTACATGCAAGTAACCCTAAGACAAACCCTAATCCTAACCCTAAACATATAGTAAGTATGTGTAGTTAATTAATATTACTCAGTACTTAAATGTATAATTACACTGTAACAAGGACACCTTAAAATAAAGTGTAACCGAAATTCTTTCTTCTGCTTAACACAAAAGAAGACAATGGTCCCCATTGATGTCCATAGTATTTTTCCATACTATGGAAGACAATGGGGACCAACAATTCTTCAAAATATCTCATACAGGTTTGGATCACCTTGAGGGAGAGCAATTTTTTGGTGAACTATCCATTTAAGGTTGGCTTGAACTTAAATCAAGGCTATATATATATATATATTCTCTTTAAATATAAATATATACAGATTGAGGTTTAAAGGGGTCATATGACGTTGCTGAAAAGAACATTATTTTGTGTATTTGGTGTAATGCAATGTGTTTATGCGGTTTAAGGTAAAAAAAGATACATTATTTTCCACATAATGTACATTATTGTTGCTGCTCTATGCCCCACCTTTCTGAAACGCGTCAATTTTTACAAAGCTCATCGTTCTGAAAAGCGAGGTGTGCTTTGATTGGCCAGCTATCCAGTGTGTTGTGATTGGCCGAATACCTCAAGCGTGTGACGGA
>NW_015630979.1:319595-324852 GCF_001515625.1 Sinocyclocheilus rhinocerous
TCAGTGCACTGGATCAGTGCGTTCTCTTAAAGTGACAGCACTTTCTTAAAGGGGTCATATTATGTTGCTAAAAAGAACATTATTTTGTGTATTTGGTGTAATGCAATGTGTTTATGCGGTTTAAGGTAAAAAAAGATACATTATTTTCCACATAATGTACATTATTGTTGCTGCTCTATGCCCCACCTTTCTGAAACGCGTCAATTTTTACAAAGCTCATCGTTCTGAAAAGCGAGGTGTGCACTGATTGGCCAGCTATACAGTGCATTGTGATTGGCTGAATGCCTCAAGCGTGTGACGGAAATGTTACGCCCCTTACCATATTGTGATGCCGAGTCCCGGCGCGACGAGAAAAAAAGAATAAAACCCATTACAAACGAGGCATTTGTGGCATCCAGTGGGGACATAATTACTGATTATAATGACTTATACCCACAAGTCAGATTTCAAAATTTCGAGAGGGCATTTAATTTCACACATAAAAATCAAATGGATTCTGTTTGTTTGTGCAGACACAACAAGATTGGCTCAATCAATTTCAGGTGGGATTATTTTCATTTAAAGCTTGTTTGAGAACAACCATCATTTTTGTACAGAGCCACATGACATGCAGAAAAAAAATATATCAACTTAATAATTTGTTGATCTTGTTTTATTTAAATGGCTCTCACTCTTTATTCATTTGTGGCCACATTGTACTGCACTAATACATCTCCCTGTTTAATTTAGTATGTCTAAATTGTGGATTTAACTAAAACGAGGAACAAAGTAGCCTAGGACAATTTGGCCCCAATTTACGTAAAAAGAAGGAATGAAGTCATGAATGATCATTGCTAGGTAGTAATTCTTCTATTTTTTTTCCTTTCTAAATTTTTCTATTTTGAATTTCCTTTTTATAAAAATCCTACTGCTTGTATACATTTGGAAAGTCTTCCAGTTTTATAGAAATGCACAGGTGACTAATTACACGGAAAATTGAGAGGTCACACAATTTAGTTTAATTTGAAATTTTTATGATTTATTTCATTATTAGCTTTTTATCACCTCAGCAACCCCCTGCAGTTATTTCAGGAACCCCAGTTTGGGAAACACTGGCATAATGTAGGCTAATGTTTAATGCACTTCATGATGTTGATAACAAAAGAATGGAAACATTTGAAACATTTTCTTACAAGTTAGGTGAAATGTAATCTAAAAGCAATCAAAAAACAGCCAAAATACATTACCTAATCCTATGTGTAAACCAACAGATTACGTTACTAGCTACAATTATGTAATTTGTAATCTAGACTACAATTTGTAAATACTGTAATCTACCCAGCACTTTGAAAGATGTGGTGGGAACGGAGTATTTATTTATTTATTCACTTACTTATTCATGCAAATATTAATTTCTGTATAGTGACAGAAAAATTCCTCACTTTTGATGCTTTGTCAATGTCATTATTTTTCACTTGATTAAAGATTTACTTACAATTGCATCACAAAAACTGTTTTGTTTACAAAAAACACTAAAATAAAATAAAGATCTCTTGCTAACTGTGCTAGATGGTTAGGCTATGTTTTATCAAATTAGATAGCTTGTAAATTTTTGTCAAACACACACACACACATCTCTAACATATCTGATAAATCTCTTTTTTTATTATTTATTTATTTATTTTTGTATTGCGGTAATGATACTCGATACTAGTCGATTAGCTTATTATTCGCGACTACACACTAAGGGTCACTTTGAGCTCAGCGTTCATGAGCGTGACTATATAACAACTGATGAATAGAAACATCGCCCGGAGGTCATCGGCGTCAAAGCAGTAGAGAACAAGCCAATGCGATGGTGCAAGACAGCACAGCTGCTCTGAGGGGGAAACGCAACAGATGAGCAGATAGACACAAACGCTGCTCTGGATAACCGACAAGAATGAACACAAACGACGCGAAGGATTACCTCTCCAAACGACAGATCCCACACCTTTTTGAGGTAAGAATCACCTCGAGGAGAAGCCTTTTCATAAATTGTAATATTAATATAGCAAAGTCAATTATTAGAGAACAATCTGGAAACATCTGCCACTATGAAATCTGATTATGTAGTCTGTTTTCAATATTATGCCCCTTCCAGTTCTTCTTCTCAAGAGTTCTTCAGAGTAAATGATAGATTGGTAATGATGGCTGTTTCTACTGTCAGCAGTTTTTATATGAAGAATCTATAGGGGGGGTTACTAGAGCTGTACATCAGATGTGAGCTGATAGCATGAATTAATCAAAAGTCTGTGTCTATTTAGCATGCACAATTACATGGTAAATTATATACTTCAAGGTGTCTCTATGGTGATTCCAAGTAGGCTGCTGTAATGGCAAAGTGGAGGGTCTCAAGCTTGTCAGCAAGAGGGAAGATTCTCCTCAGACAGCGTCAACAAGTGCTTGTGCGGGAGATATGTAGTTGCATACAAAATACTGTGTCCACAGAGGATCACAGAACACACTTCTGACTGGCTTTCCATCTCTAAACTGATCCTATATATAAGGAAGCTCAATATTGTAGGTCATCACCGTGTGTATGACATCTCTTCAGGCAGGACATGGTGAAGGTTGTAAACAGGAGTTTCAGCACATCAACACTTTGACTATCACCAAGGCAACAAGCTATGCACTTTATATTTACTTTATGTGACTCATCTTTGGAAATGTGGGCAATGGAGAGCGAGGGGGAGAGAAGGACTGAAACAATAATATTCTTGCATGTGCCCGAACACGCAGTTCACTGAGGAATGCAAACACGCAGGTTTAGATTCGTGTGCATACCTCTAGACATACAGAACATCTCCTCAGACTGAGACCGCATATAAGGAATATTTAGAAAGGTGTATCTAAAGTAGTGAACTTCATTTCTGTGCATAACTATTATTTAAACTGTCATCATAGCAAGTATATCAGCTATAGTAGGAGAAAATGGAGCTCTTTAGTATCATTCAGAGGCCTAAACTGACAAAAAAAAAAATGCAATTGGTGCAGTTGCTGATGTTTATATGGCCAGAAAGTAAGATTAAATTCTGTTAGTTTATAATGCAAATCAATAAAATCTTTATAATAGTATAGCGGACTACTTAAAATGCATATAAATATCAGTTGTCACTCTATATGCCAGTAATATGTCTTAGTAAGTTCAGAAAAGCTCTGTAGTTTTTATTGTGGGTGTAAAACATATAATGCAATGCAATACTATGACGATTGAGAGATGTACAAATAAAGACCTGATGTATCATATTTTATACTCACTTTTAACATTTAAACAGAAACATTTAACTTAAAAAATGATCAAGTAAACCTAGGTTGCTTCACTTCCATCTTGAAATATTACTTATAATATAAAAGTTATTTTATGTACAAAAAAATTATATTTTAAAAAATCAGTTCAGATTTCATAGCAAAAAGCAATTTTTTGTTATACTAAAAGGCCTTTTACTTGCTGTCGCACTTGCTTTTTTATAAAAAAAGTATAAACTATCAGTTGGATGACAGAAAGCATGTAGTATATTGTGTACAACCGGTTTTTCAGCAAATTTTTTATCATGTTGACAATTTGGAGACCTTGGAGTACTAAATATGACACAATTCATCAATTAAAGTAACTTTAAATTAATTGATTTTAATAACATCTAAAATGTTATTTACCATCTTCGAGTCAAGCTAAACACATTAACTTACAGCAATAATACTAAATTTAAGGTTTTGAATAGTATAAATTGCACCTTAAGGTAACAAAGCAGGTTACTACTTTTAACAGTGTTTTTTGATGTTCTTTCCCTGTTGAAAAAACAACAACATAGGCTGGTTAGCTATGTTTTGAAGCATGGCAGCTGGTTTGAGCTGGTTTAAGCTGGTCCTTAGTTGGTCATGACTCATGAGCTGGTTAAGCTGGTTATGAGCTGGTTTAAGCTGATCATGTGCTAGTCCTTAGCTGGTCCTAAGCAACTAGCTCCTGTTCAGGACCAGCTCAGGACCAGCTTGGACAAGCTTAAACCAGCTCAAACCAGCTGCCATGCTTCAAAACATACCTTACCAGCATATGCTGGTTTTTCAACAGGGTTCTCCATATCGATACTGCATTAGTCCTTAAAAATGCTGTGGTCTGTTATTAAACTAATACCTCTAGCAAATTCAGCCTTTTGTTTTGTTTCTGTTTGGACACTGTTGCTTTATTCAGGGGCTGAATGTGTCTTTAGCTGTTTGATACCTGTGAGGATTGAGATGTAAATTCTCAACCAGTTTTATTTGCATCAAAAGAAGCAAACAGCTGATTATTTAGAGCTCAGATTTTCCATTCCATGTCCCTCTGAATGGCCTGGAGTATGAACTGCTAACACGTGTGGGATGAATAGAACAACAATTTGCAATTATTATTTTCTCCCCTGGATGTTATTCATTTTTTCTCTCCCTGTCTTACAATTCAGAAATTGTTTAGCTAATAAACAAAACATGTTCTTATATTCCTTGCTTTAAGGTAAATAAGCAACAAAAAAAAATTGTCACAATTGTTGAAATACAATTGTCAGTGATGTACAAAATTATGAACATATGGTGAAAGAAGTTGTTTACACAAATAGATGCACTGTAGTTCCCTTTCAGTCGGTCGGTCACTCTCGACGTCACGTCGGATGACCGACGAATTGGGATCTCACTTAGAGAGACCAATCCACTTTGAGTGTAAACTAAACGAGCGAATGCACATTGACATGCGATTATTGCATCCAGCTGCCGCTGATCACAGCGTGAGTATAAGTAGGCAGCAGGTGCAGCGCATATTCAGCTTTTTGCTTCGGAGCCAAGCGATCACATCGTTTTGCTCATGACTACTCTACTGAGAGAAGAAGACTGAACGAGTTCAGCGTGCTCTTTGAGAGCTCTTCGTGTTGGCGGATTAGCGCTTCAGCGGTGGTGGTTTCCCGTGTCGAGTGGGTTGCACACATAAGGCTGCACTGCCCCCTGTTTGTGTTGCAGGCGGCCATCTCCCCTGTGCGCTTCAGTTCGGCAGTCAGACGGGTGCTACTTCAGGCAGTAGCACGGGCGGTCTGAGGGTAACAGTGATGGCAAACCCTCCAGGGAACCAACCCTCACTCCAAATCGCTCCTCATACACTCCGCAACCAGTTGAGCTGCCAATGGAAGTGCTGGGCCCTTTACAAGGAGCGTACCAGCAGTATCCTTTGGCGCTCCTCCCGACGACCGGATGTCGATTGCTGCATCGGAGGGTGAGC
>NW_015630979.1:325128-325531 GCF_001515625.1 Sinocyclocheilus rhinocerous
TACAAGGAGCGTACCAGCAGTATCCTTTGGCGCTCCTCCCGACGACCGGATGTCGATTGCTGCATCGGAGGGTGAGCAGGAGCTTTCTGGAGAGGAAGATTCAGCTGTGCTGCTGCCTCCGGGACTGTAGCAATGCCTGTATCCGGAAATAACGGCTATGCTTTTCCGAGCCGCCGTGAGGGTAGGGCTCGAGTGGAGACCTCCACCGTGTCACCATGTCACCGTGTCTCCACCGACAATTGGTTCTTCGGGGTGGTCTGCACTGGTTCTCAGCGCCCCGCCCCGGTGCCATTCTTCCCGGAGGTGCATGAGGGGCTTACCAGGTTGTGGATGGCACCTTTTTCTGCCGGAAACCGATCTGCTAACTCCACCTCCCTCACCACTCTCGACGGTGGTGCAGCTA
>NW_015630979.1:325579-325869 GCF_001515625.1 Sinocyclocheilus rhinocerous
GTTACTGCAGGTTCTTCAGGCTAAAGCACTGAGGGACCTGCACGAGGGTGGTCACGATCCGGAAGTTCTAAAAGAGCTCCGAACCGCAACTGATCTCGCGCTCCAAGCGACAAAGGTCACCGCGAGTTCTCTGGGTCGTGCGATGTCCACACTTGTGGTCCAGGAGCGTCACCTCTGGTTGTGTCTGGTCGACATGAGGGACGCCGACAAAGTTCGGCTCCTCAAGGTCCCTGTGTCCCAGACCGGCCTTTTTGGCGACACAGTCGAGAACATGGCCCAGCAGTTCTCGG
>NW_015630979.1:325896-326164 GCF_001515625.1 Sinocyclocheilus rhinocerous
GCAGGGCGAACCGTGCCTCCCCTCCCGGGTCTGTAGGTACTCGTCTGGTCTGTCCGGCGATGCTTATATGGCCTGTGGAGAAGCTGCCTCCGCCTTACACGCTATTGCGTTACTGTAGGTTCTTCAGGCTAAACCACTGAGGGACCTACACGAGGGTGGTCACGATCCGGAAGTTCTAAAAGAGCTCCGAACCGCAACTGATCTCGCGCTCCAAGCGACGAAGGTCACCGCGAGTTCTCTGGGTCATGCGATGTCCACACTTGTGGTC
>NW_015630979.1:326319-326723 GCF_001515625.1 Sinocyclocheilus rhinocerous
TGGAGCTGGGCGTAGGCAGGCCGCCCCGGCCGTCCAGGCCCCGTCAACCTGGCGGAAGAGCAAGAGGCCTTGGGACGGGCGACCCAGAGAGAGAGAGAACTGCTCTTTGGGGGATGGTGAATGCACCTCTCCCTCCCCCGGAGGAGGGCCGGGTGGAGAAACTGGTTTCCAAAAATCTCGACAGGAGAGCGGTTTTCTCTGTCTCTGGGTCTCAAGAGGGCATGGAGAGTCGCGGACGGACCAACACGAGACCACACTCATCCTCCTCTCTCGCCAGCAGGCAGCAGCGGGCGGTTCGAGAGCGTCATCAAAGGCCCTACTCACACACCCTCTGCCAAACCGTGGAAGCAGGTAAGTGTTGCACTGCACACTCAGACCCCTCTTCAGGTCCCTGCGTTCCACCT